>NC_077228.1:536725428-536860767 GCF_027887165.1 Monodelphis domestica | reverse complement strand
CTGAAAGATAATCTGCACAATTTGCATTTCAGCAAATAGTAAGTAGTACCATCACAGCTGGGAACTTGTCCCCTTTCGTGATACCTGCAGAGTGAAGTTGAGTGTGTCCAAACTGAAAACTAGAAGCCAGAAATCTTGGAAGAAAATAGGATGAGTGGCATGTAACAGCTTCATCCCCATCAGGGATAGGAATATTTAGTCCTGAGATGGGGGACAAGGTAGGACCAAGATGAATACTAAATAATAATCCATACGGGCTACTTTTAAATGGGACTATATTCATTATTGATCTGGAGTTTGAAGCAAACCCAGAAGCATTACTTGCCAAGACTCCCATTTTACAAATGAAAAAACTGAAACTCAGAAAGGGAAATGACTTGGCCAAGACCTCAGAGTTACTAAGTCCAGCAAGGATGCTAGATGTACCAGAGAATATATGTCTGATCGTGCTAGCTGGGGAAACTATAATGGGGACTTTGATCAATGTGTTCATTGGCCTGGTGAACTGCATAGACTGGGTGAAAAGTAGGACGATATCTTTGGTGGATTTCATCTTCTTGAGTCTGGCCTTCTCTCGAATCTGTCTGCTGTTGATTATGCTAGCCAGTGGGATGCTGGGGCTACTTTACAGGGACATATATGAAACCAGGGAAACCTTGCTAATCCTCAGTCATCTGTGGATCATAGCCAGCTACTCCAATATCTCCTTTGTCACCTGCCTCAGCGTTTTCTACTTCCTGAAGATTGCCCACTTCTCCCATCCCCTCTTCTTCTGGCTCAAGTGGAGAATGAACAAAGTGGTTCTCATGATCTTGCTGGGGTCTTTGCTAATGTTCTTGTTTATGAGTCTTCTCCTGAGAAAGGAGTTCACAGATAAGTTCATTAAGAGCACAGAAAGAAAAGAGGAGAAAAACCACACTGAGTTTTTCCAGATGAGGAAGACCCACTTCAAGGTTATGCATAATCTATTCTATCTCGGGCCTCTCATCCTCTTGAGTATTTCTCTGATATCCTGTGTGCTGCTGGTCTTGTCCCTGTGGAGACATACCTGGCAGATGCATCTCAATGCCACTGGCTCCAGGGATCCCAGCACAGAGGCACATAGAAGAGTCATTATATGGATGCTCTCCTTCCTCTTTCTCCTCATTCTCTACTACGTGGGTGTTTTCACAAGTATCTCAGCCTCTTCTATGCTGGAGAAAAGGATGGTAGAAGTGCTGGGAGTTGTCATAGCAGGTGTCTATCCCTCAGGCCATTCTTTCATCCTGATTCTGGGAAACAGCAAGCTAAGGCAGTCATTCCTATGGGTGTGGCGGCAAGCCCTGCTCCGCCTCAGAGGAGGAAAACCTTAGCTTGAATAGTTTAGGGAAACTTGGAACCTTCTAGGGACCAACAAGTAAACATGGAAGATTTTTCCTTTCTCAGTTTCCCCATTCAGGCCAGGGGATACATCACTGACTGGCAGGAATTCTCTAATAGTGAGTTGATTCTGGGCACCCTGTGACTCTCTGGACAAGATTTAATGTGCTTGTTGTTACCAAATCAGAACTATGGAACAGAGATGGACTTTGGGAACATCACAGGAACAGAGCAGTAAGGGATCTCAGAGGTCATTTAGGCCAACCCCCTCATTTTACAGTTGAGGAAAATGAGATCCAGAGAACCTCAGCATCAGATCTAACACCAGAAGAGGCCTCACAAATCACAGGATCAAAAGATGAGTGATGGAACCTCTGATTCTATCTAGTTCAATCCCCTCATTTTATAAATGAGGAAACTCAGGACCCAGAGAAGTCACAGGATCCTAGATTTGGAACTAGAATGGATATTTAGTCCTAACTCTCATCTCAGAAAAGAAACAGGGAGACCAGACCAGTTGGGTGACTTGTCCAGAATCATGTATGTAGTTAGTAGCAAGAACAAGATTTGAACCCAAGCCTTATGACTCCAAATAGAATGTGTTTATTATTTGATTCTATTTATGATCTATTCTCTGTTCCTGAGAGACTTGGTGTCAGATTTCTTCATCAGCCCACCTGACTCTGGTCCTCTGGTCCAAAAATAAGCATTTGCAATGTAAAGTTTTTGCCCCCTAAACAAGGGTTTTAGACAAGTTATTTTGCTAAAGAGGAAACTCATGTCAGTGTTGAGTGTCAGTTCAGATAAACTCTGTTTCTTACATGACACGCTTATTCTTATTTGAGGAAAGAGCAAGCAAAAATCAGTTTCCCTGAGTGGGTAATGGCAGACCACATAAAAAATGAAGGAGTTCCCGGCCTCAGAAAACTTATACTAGTGGGAAGAAGCACACATGGCAGTAATTGTCACCTCAATCCTGTTGGAAAGACTGGGAAAACTCATCAGACATCAAGACTAGGAAAAAAAAAACCTTCAGCAATGATGTGGACATCATAGTAGGTATGAGGCATCCCTGCAAAGCCCTGTAGGACCTTGTTTGAAATGGCCAATATGTTCCAGGACCCATCAGCCAAGTTGAAAATTGCACATAATAGTCAACCCTATTACTTAATAACCATGTCTTATATGAACATATTTGGGCATTTCACGACTTCTTAGATTCATCAAAGCTCGTAGCATCATTCCCCTTGGACTCTGGAACCATTATTAATAATTAAATAGCATTAATGAAACAAAGAGAAGCACTGTTCTCGTGTAGACAAGACTTGTTAACTTGTTACAAATGAGAATTCCAGACAAAGACTGATGTAGGAGTTAATGCTTGGTGCGAAATAATATAACACTCACTGATGCTTGACAGAGTGAGAATGAGTATGATTAGACAAACTACTGTGAGACTTTACTCCTTTGGGGAAATGGCCTGAATGTAGTGTGTGATTTTTTAAATTTTACATATTTTTCTGCATTACTTTTTGTCTGCCAGTTTCCCATACCTGAATTGCTATGTATTAACTTTGCATCAGATGAGGTCCTCCCATACTCTGATTTCAAGGTTTCAGAAGACTGAGGATTGGTGGACAGCTACTTTATTTTTATTTCTTTGTTACTATTAGAATTGCTACAATAAATACTTCAGTGTATATGAGATCTTTCTTGTTGACCTCTTTGAATTAAATGTTTAAAAGCAGAAAAATGGGCCAAAGAATATGAACATTTAAGCATTTTATTTGTACAAATTGAATCTGCTTTCCAAAATTCTTAGATAAATTAATTCATAACTTTATCAAAACTACATATGTGTGCCAATCTTCCATAACCAGATTTTAATCTATTAGAAAGCAATAATTATCAAAACTATCTGGTACTGGCTAAGAAATAAGAAGGCAGATCAATGGGACAGGATAGACATTCAACAAATGGTACGAAAAGATTATAGTAATCTTGTACTTCACAAAGGTATAGATCCAGGCAGGCTTTTGGGATTAGAAATCACTATTTGGTAAAAATTGTTATAATTGGAAAGTAGTTTGGCAGAAACTAGGTATAGATCAGTATCTTATACCATTCACTAAGATAAGATTTAAATTGATTTATGATCAAGATGTGAAAGGGGATATAATAACCAAATTAGAAGAATAAGGAATGTATTACCAGATGGGAGAGATATTTATGGTTAAACAAGAGATGGAGATAATTATGAGACAGTAAATGAGATAGTTTTGATTACACTAAATTGGAAACATTCTGTACAAATAAAACAAATGTTGCCAAGATTATAAGAAAAGTTAGAAAATGAGGGGGGAAATTTGCATAGTGTCCTGAACAGAAGTTTTATATCTAAAATGTATAGAGAACATTATTAAATTTATGGGAATAAGAGCCATATCCCAATTGATATATGGACAAATGATATGACCAGACAATTTTGTGATGAAGAAACAAGATACGTGAAAAATGCTCTAAATCACTACTGATTAGGGAAATTCAGACCAAAACAATTCTCAGGTAACATTTCATACTTATCAGATTAGCTAAAATGACAAAAGTGCAAAATGTTGGAGAGGATGTGAAAAGTATGAAGGCCCTAATGCATTGTTGGTGGAATTGAACCGATCTAACCCTTTAAAAAAGTTCTTTGGAATTTCACCAAGAGCTATAAAACTGTGTATTCCTGTAGACCCAGTAATACCATTGCTGAGTCTATTCCCTAAGGAGATCAGAGAAAAATGAAATGAAGCTGTGTTCTAAAATATTCATAGTATCTCTGTGGTGTCAAAGAACTGTAAAATCAAGAGGATGTCCATCAGTTGGAGAATGACTAAACAAATTATGGTACATAGTTGTGATGGAATACTACTTCACCTTACAAAATAATGAACAGATTAATTTGAAACAGTTTGAAAAGAACTACATGAGATAATTAAGAGTAAAATTAATAGGACCAAGAAAACATTATATGCAGCTACAGATGTAGTATTTGGAGAATAATTTGTGAATGTTCACCTCCAGTGAATGGAAACAAAAAAGACATAATCTCTCTTATACATACCTGTTTGCTAGATGATGCCTTCTATGTGTGAGGGGGAAAAGAAGGGGGTGAGATACCTGGAAGTAAATAAAAAGAAAATTTAAAAGGAAGACAAAATTTAAAAAGAGAAAATTATGATGGGTTGAGTTTGGGATGGGGGAAATCTGCATACTGGCAAGTCATTTTTTTCTGAGAGAGTTCTGTGCCTCCAAGTGCAATATTCTATCTTAGGGAGAAAATATGTTAGTTTCTAGAGACAATTGAAATTCAGATATGCCTAGTAAAGGGAGGAGAGAGAAGAGATGGAACTACACATGGAAAGGAAATTGATTAGGATATGGTTAAAGGGAAGGATTAGACTATAACATGGACAGGGAAGAATTTCTCCCACATAGCAATGTTTCTGTTCAAAACTGCTTACCTTTCAGAAACTATTTCTAAGAGTGAAGCAAAGCAGAAAAAGGAAGGATGAAGAAAAATCTAAAAAGACATGGAAACAAAAAGTTTAGAGGAGTGATGATGATACTGGATAATTTTGACCCAATGAGGGACACAAAAAGAATAAAGAAGAATAAATAAAGACATGGTCCACAAGTCAGAAAATTCAAAATACCCTGGAAAAGGAGGGTAAGGAGGGGGTGTAAAGTAAAGCAATTTTTCTTAGAAAAGGGGGCAGTGGGGGCAGCTGGGTGGCTCAGTGGATTGAGAGCCAGGCCTAGAGATGGGAGGCCCTAGGTTCAAATCTGGCCTCAGACACTTCCTAGCTGTGTGACCCTGGGCAAGTCACTTGACCCCCATTGCCTCGCCGTTACCACTTTTCTGCCTTGGAGCCAATACACAGGATTGACTCCAAGACGGAAGGTAAGGGTTTTTTAAAAAGGGGGGGGCAGTAATAGAAAAACAGTTTTTAAAAAAGAATATAAACCGAGGAAAAGCAACTGCCTGAATACAGCAGTTGAGGGGACATGACAGAGGAGAGACTCTAAATGAACACTCTAATGCAAATATTATCAACATGGCAATGGGTTCAAATCAAGAAAACATGTAATGCCCAGTGGATTTGTGCGTCGGCTATGGGGGGTGGGGGGGTATGGGGGAGGAAAAGAAAATGATCTATGTCTTTAATGAATAATGCTTTGAAATGATCAAATAAAATATAACTTAAAAGAATATAAAGAGGAGGGACATTTTGAACTAATACCACATATATAAGTTGCTAAAGAGAATAAATATATAATTCAAATAAAAATTAATTTAAAATGAGCATTTATTAATTGCCTGCTATATGCCCAGTACTATGCTAAACCCTGGGGATATAAGTACATAAAATAAAGATAACTCTTATCCTCGAGGAGCTTACGATCAACCTAATGATGGAAGATAACACACAAAAGGAGGCTGAAAAGGGGCAGATAGAGAGGAGAAAAGTTCTAGTGCCATTATGAAAAAGCCCAAAGGAGGGGGTAATCTTTGACCCAGATACCCTCCCTAAATGGGCATTTGAGAGGAGTTCATTCCTGTACTTTCTAATCAGAAGAGCAGAACGTACTGATGATCTCTGAGAATGGAGCCTAATTGAGGCTTGCAGGATAAAATAATAATAATAATAATAACGATGGATGACATTTCTATAACACTTGTTTTGCACCAGGCGCTGTGCTAAATGCTTTAAAATTATTAAATCATTTGAATTAATATATTATATAATAATAATAACAACATAGTACATCACAGATGAAAGCGCGCAAAGACAATCGGCATCCTCGGTTACCGAGAGAAGGCTACTACTAATAACACAACCACTCTGAGAGGTGGATGCTATCATTATCCCATTTTTACAGGGACGGAAACGAAAGCAAAGACTTCCCCAGAGTTGCACAGCTAGTAAATATTGGATACCAAATTTTAACTCAGGTCTTCCTTACTCCAGACCCGGCCCTGATGGTGAAATGTAAGTACAATAAAGATAATGGAAAGAGTTGACGAAGAGGAGTTGAGAGGGATGGTGGGGACGGAGTTTTGGTCTCTAAGAGCATCTTCACATCCAAGTTGTTGGTTTTTTAATAACTCTTACCTTCCTTCTTAGAAGTGATACTAATAACCTCAGTATCTTAATTTCTAATGAATACTAAGTAGATTAAGGCAGAACAGCGGAAGGGATAGGCAGCGAGGGTTAAGCAACCTGCTCAGGGTGGCATAGCTAGGGAGTGAATGAGGACATCTCATTTCTAGGCCTTGATCTCTATCCACTGAGCCACCTAGCTGCCCCATTGTCAAGGTAGTTTAAGGAGAACCCATCCTAGATATGAAGTACTGGCTTTTTCTCCTTTGAGTATGTGGTAGTGAGATAGCTGTTTCTATCTCCAAAACTTCACAGTTTTGGTTAATCGGAAAGTTCAGCCCACCTTTAAGGCTCTCTGACTGTCTTTTATGGAATTTACATGTTCCAGTATTTCAAGGGTCACACTCAAACAAGGGTGGGGACCACTCAATTCAAGACACTGGAACCAGGGGATGCAAATAGGGAGAAGATGATCTTTCCATGATTTGCCTGTTTTGTATTCATGTCACAGTGGCTCTAGCCACAATCTACTATGTGGGGATTGAAGAAAAAATGTTTAAAAGCAGAAAAATGGGCCAAAGAATATGAATACTTAAGCAGTGGAGAGAGCAGGGAACTTGGGGAATCAAGAGTCCTGTTTGTTCTGCCTCTGACTTTCTTCCCATCTTCCCATTTTTCTCCTTTATTAATACCAAAAGTCTAGTTCAGGTCCTTATTAACACCCCCTTGGGATATAGTAATAACTTCCTAATTCATCCTCTTATTTCCAACCTCCTTCCCTCGTCAATCATTCTTTTAATGCAGTGACCAAGGCAACAATTCTGAGATCTATTTTGGTCTGTCCTGATTATGTCATTCTTGTTCTTTAAAATCTCCAGAAACTCCCAATGTCCACCTCTATATGTGTGAAACTACAGCTCCTTTTCTTCAAAACTCTTGGTGGCTCCCTGCTGTCAACAGGATAGCACATCAAGCCCAGAGACTAATAGTCAACAGATGCCACAGTTGTCTTCGACTTACTCTTTTGGGCAAACTTCCCACTGCTACCTTTCACAGCATCTTTGCACTGGGCAGTGCTTTAGTCTGGCCTTCTATCTTCTACAATCCCTCTCCCATGCCTGGAATGAAACCTATCTGAATTTCAGCCTTTCGGATTCCTTTAGGGTTCATCTTAGGTACCACTGGCTAAAACTCTCCCCTGGTGCCTACCCAGATAGCCCCACCCCAAAGCTGTTGGTGTTATGTCTATCCTCAGGATTCCTAGAACATTTTGTTGCTGCCCTTGAATTAAATGTACTTGTGTATGTATCACAAAGCCTAGTAGAATGGAATCTTGTGGCCACAGACTGTGGTTTTGTTTCTGTCTCTATCCTTAGCACCTAGCTCAATGCCATATACTGTAAGAAGGGAAAAGAAAATTGGTTTGCAAGCAGGCAACAGAAAGGAAAGTTTGCAAAAATGATGGACACTACCGCACACTGGCACGGCACAGGATGTGTCCTGGAATGTGGGGAATGGATGAAAGTGGACACAAGGAGTGACTGGGAGTTTGGGGACTTCCCATTTTGGGGAGAGCCTGAAGCTGAGACTTGCTCCTGCTTACAATCTCTGAGAGCTGAGGGGGAGTTTTGTTTCCTATCTTCTTGAAGCCAAAGCTACCAACTCCACTGTCCAGTTGAAGAAATCCTTCATAGCACTTTGTTATCTACTCATGTTTTCTGTCACCTGAGAAGTGTTTCCAGTTGCTCTGAGATTGGTGACCAGCCAAGCCTGTACACTGCCTGTGGTGTGTACCAACTGAGGCCTGACCCAATTTCGGTGAACCCTATCATAAAGGGTCACCTCAAAGCTATTCTGAATAACTCATAACTTACTAAATCTGACTTGGATGATCAATAGTGACAGGTAGTCAGAAAGCTGGGGAATATCTAGATAGGCAGAGTATGGTTCAGGGAGCTTGGAAGACACAGAAGGCATCTCTGCAGAGATTGTAGAGGTGGGAGTGGTTAGTTAGTCCCTTAGAGATTAGGGAAACCAACCTTTGATCCTCCCCTCTTTCTTACTGGGTTAAATAAACCGTGCCCCATTTTGAAACCTGTCTGTGACTTTGAACGGTGCACTGACCCAGAGAAGAGGCTCACAGGCCCCTTCCTTTTGAGGGTATCAAGGAATCAGCTAATCCTTGGGATCTTAACATTACCAACAACAAGTTATAGTAACCACCTATTCCAATACCAATGTGACAGACTTCCTAAGTGATCAGCTTAAATTTCCCTCTGGCATCTATCCCAGCTTATCACCAACCATATCTATCTATCTATCTATCTATCTATCTATCTATCTATCTATCTATCTATCTATCTGTCTGTCTGTCTGTCTGTCTGTCTGTCTGTCTGTCGATCGGTCTGTCTGTCTGTCTGTCGGTCGATCTATCTGTCTGTCTGTCTGTCTGTCTGTCTGTCTGTCTGTCGGTCGATCTATCTATCTATCTATCTATCTATCTATCTATCTATCTATCTATCTATCTATCTATCCGTCTGTCTGTCTGTCTGTCTGTCTGTCTGTCAATCGATCGGTCTATCTATCTATCTATCTATCTATCTATCTGTCTGTCTGTCTGTCTGTCTGTCTGTCTGTCTACCTACCTATCTATCATCCATATCTATCTATCTATCTATCTATCTATCTATCTATCTATCTATCTATCTATCCGTCTGTCTGTCTGTCTGTCTGTCTGTCTGTCAATCGATCGGTCTATCTATCTATCTATCTATCTATCTATCTATCTATCTATCTGTCTGTCTGTCTGTCTGTCTGTCTGTCTGTCTGTCTGTCTGTCTACCTACCTACCTATCTATCATCCATATCTATCTATCTATCTATCTATCTATCTATCTATCTATCTATCTATCTATCTATCTATCTATCTATCTATCTATCTATCTATCTATCTATCTATCATCAATATCTATCTATCTATCTATCTATCTATCTATCGATCTATCTATCTATCTATCTATCTATCTATCTATCTACCTGTCTATCTATCCATCTATCCATCTATCTATCCATCCATCCATCTATCTATCTATCTATCTATCTATCTATCTATCTATCTATCTCTATCTACCTGTCTGTCTATCTATCTATCTATCTATCTATCTATCTATCTATCTATCTATCTATCTATCTATCTAGATAAATAGATATAGATATATGTAGATAAATATTCTTCTAATATCCTACTGTTCTATGGTCTAAGCCCAAACCAAATTTTTTCCTTCTATGAAAAAAGCAAACAACCCCATACCTTATCCTCAGCAGTTATAAATAGATTCTTTATACATTAACCAGAGTTGGAAATTTGAGCTAAGGTTCATCTGCTAATGCTTTGAGTGAAAGGAATGGATCCAATCTGCTTCATTCCACAGGACAGAATGAGAAACACAAGAGAAACTTTTTTGGTTATTTTTGTTTGTTTTGATCTGCTTTTATGATTTAAAAGGGTTGAGAACTCTTCTACCATTTCAGATCAACATTTCTACAACTTGAAGTTTTGGACATTTGCTAGGGGTACTCAGAAGTTAAGGAATTTGCCCAGGGTCATACAGCTGATATGTGTCACAAGTAGGAACTGGGCCCATCTCTTTCTGACTGAATTGATGTTAAGTAGAGCTCTGAGGCCAGGTCTCTGCATATATCTCTTCACTTTTGCTTGTCTCTAGAGAACAGAAGTAGGAGGAGCAGGCAGAAGATCCATGAAAGAGATACCAGTTTAAGAAAGGTCTTCTTTAAATGTCTAGCTCTCTGAATACCAAAGTGGTCTAATCTATCTATCTAATCTTAAATTTAATCAACATTGGTTAGGAATAATATAAAGTAAATCCATTCTTTATGGAGACATCTTATACACCACTGAGATCATCCTACTCATTTTACAGATGAAGAAACTGAGGCCTAGAAAAATATCCTGACTCAACTAGGTATACAGAACTTATAGGACCTTAGGTCAAAACTGAATTCAGATTTAGCTGGTTCCAACACCCTAATCTCTATGTCACCTACTTACCTAGAACCTGATTTTCGTTTAAATGTTTGCTGAATTCTATCATGATACACACAAACAACCATTGTTTGGATTCTCAAGACCAGAGAGAAGGAAGAATCAAAGATGATTCCAAATTGCATGACCTAGGCAACTGCATCAATGTTGAAGGTAATATTAACACAAATGGTGATAAAGTCTAAAATGGTTGGGGAGGCAAAATGCTGAATTATACATGCCCAGAGAATATTCCTAAGTTATAGGAAAAAATATTCAAACTTCTAAAACAATCAAACAGCAATAGTTTTCTCCTCCATTGTATAGAGACGTGTGATGCAGATGAAACTAGTAAACGTGTCACATAAAATATTCTCTTATTATTTTGCAAATATCATCTTTCACATAATCATTGTTGAGATCGATTTTCCATAACTTTGTAGTTTCATAAAGATGTTGCTATTTAATTTTAATGTGTTTTGAAAATACATCACATATAACTTGACCTCTTTTAATTTATATGTCATTTATACTCAACTAAAAATCCAGTGGAAATAATTAACAACTTTAGCAAAGTTGCAGAGTACAAGATAAACCCACATAAATCATCAGCATTTCAATATATTTCCAACAAAACTCAGCAGCAGGAGTTAGAAAGAAAAACTCCACTTAAAAACGCTCTAGACAATATAAAGTATATAGAAGTCTATCTGCCAAGACAAACACAGGAATTATATGAACAAACTACAAAACACTTTTCACATAATTAAAACTAGATCTAAATAATTGAAAAAAACATTAATAGCTCATGGGTAGGATGATCTAATATGCAATCTTACCCAAATTAATCTATTTATTCAGTGCCGAATCTATCAAACTACAAAAAAACTTTTTATGGAATTAGAAAAAAATTATAACAAACTTCATACAGAAGAACAAAAGATCAAGAATATCAAGGGAAATAATGAAAAAAAAATGTGAAGGATAGGGGCCTAGCAATACCAGATCTTAAATTGTACCATAAAGCATTGATCATCAAAACAACATGATACTGGCTAAGAGACAGAAGAGTGGAACAATGGAATAGACTAGGGATAAATGACCTGAGCAAACTGATGTTCAAAAAACCAAGATCCAAGCATTTGGGACAAGAACTAATTATTTGCCAAAAACTGCTGGAAAAATTAGAAAACAGTATGGGAAAAATTAGGTTTAGATCAACATCTCACCACCTATATCAAGATAAATTCAAAATGGGTAAATGACTTAAATATAAAGAGTGAAATCATAAATAAATTAGGTGACCATAGAATAGTATACCGGTCCGATCTGTGGGAAAGGAAGGAATTTACAAACAAGGAAGAGATAGAGAATATTTCAAAATGAATGACTTTGATTATATCAAATTAAAAAGGTTTTGTACCAATGCAACTAAAATTAGAAGGTAAGCAACAAATTGGGGGAAAATCTTTATAACAAAAAACTCTGACTAAGGTCTAATTGATCAAATGTATAAGGAGCTAAGTCAATTGTACAAAAAATCAAGCCATTCCCCAATTTATAAATGGTCAAGGGATATGAATAGGCAGTTTTCAGATAAAGAAATCAAAACTATCAATAATCACATGAAAATGTTTTCTAAATCTCTCATAATTAGAGAAAATGCAAATCAAAACAACTATGAGGTACCACCTCACACTTAGCAGATTGATGAATATGACAGTAATAGAAAATAATAAATGTTGGGAGATGTTGCAGCAAAATTGAGACATTGCTGGTGAAGCTGTGATTTGATCTAACCATTCTGGAGGGTGTTAAAAGGAGCTTTCTTAACCTCACTCTGTCTTTTTTAGAGCAGAAAATTTCTATGTTAGAGGGAGTTTCATAATCTTACTCTGTCTCTTTAAAAGCAAAATTTTTAAAGAAGAAATGAGTTGATGGTTGTGTTTTTTTCTCCTCAGAACTTTGAGGGAGAAAGAGTCTGTCTCTGTGTCTCTGTGACAGGCATATTCACTATTTACATTTGAGGAAGAGGAACTACTTTAAGGAGGAGTTAGTGATTAATGTTCATTGGTTAGATTAGGTAGATAGGTAGTGAATATATTTCCAGATAGGAGTAGTGTAGGTAAGATAGGCCTGCTTTGTCAGGCAAGAAAATTCTTCCCAAGAAGGCAGTTAAATTTAGGGTTTTCTCAGAAAATTTTAGATTAGGTATTGGATTTAGGCACAGTTATAAGGAAATTTCATGTTCCTCCTTCCTGTTCCCTATCCAAACTTCTCCTTAAAATAAATTGTGTTTTTGGTTTACCAACCTGCTCTCCATAATTTTTCCAAACTTCTACCCACAAAATTTAACCCCTCACAGCTTGGCGAGTCAAGGAGGAGTTTGGTTAATCTATCAATCTTCAAATAATAGGAAAAAGTAGAAGTATAACCATGGTGCTAGAGATCATGGTGCAGGTAGTGCGGGAGGAGATTCCATCATACCTTAAACAGCCCCCTACCAGGGGCCTTTAGTAAGATATTACATCTCACAGTTTTAAATATTCTACAGTTTCTGTCATTCTTTGGATTTTTTGTTTCGTCAGGATTGATCCAGGGGTACCAACTGTATCTAATAGTTGGTCAAATTTTATCAAAGATAAAGAAACAGCTGAACAATAACCAAACTGAAACTAGACTTGCATATATGGAAGATTTAGTCTCACAGTTGGCTGAAACTAACTCCAAACAAAATTAAATTCTAGCTCAGTTTATCAAACCTGCCTCTCTTACTACTTCCACCAAGGCAGCTATTCCCTACACTAAGATAACTAAACATAAGAGCTAGAAGAAAGGTGATAATAGTCTACTTCCATTAAGAGAAATGCCAACTTTCAATTGGAAAAGAGTTAGTAACTATTAGACATCACAGACCATTTACTCCTCAGAATATCAAGGGATTTAAGTTTAGGACCTCTTCATTTGAGGAGGAGCCAATAGCAGTTATTAAAAACATGAAATGATTTGTAGACAGTTCCATCCAACCTGAATTGATTTCGAATACCTATTAGATGAACTATTAACCAAGAGGTAAAAAGATGAAGTGATTACACTTATAAATGAGGCTCCCTGGAGAATGGGCACAATTCACTGGCCTGAAATTGACCCTCAGTGGTAATGTTCACCAAAAATGTGAAAGATTGTGCCAAGCTAAGGAGGCAGTACTAAATACCATGAGCTTGTGTTCTGATAGACCTGGCACTTGGACTAAATTTGAAAAGTTAAAACAAGAAATAGGTGAAAATCCTTCAAAATTTATGGACCAACTAATAGAATTAGGAGGAAGATGCATAGATTTAGACTTAAACAGAGGGAAAGATTAGACGACTGAGAAGACCATTTATAAAAAAAAATTCTGCAAGGTGGTTAAGAATTATTTCAAAAGAAGTTGTCTTAATTGGATGAATATGGACCTGGATGAACTAAGGAGAGTGGCAGTATATGTTTATAATGAGCATAATGAAAGGGAAGGTGATGACGAGAATGAATTAGTGGATATATAAAGAAAGGAGATAAAAGCATTAAAAGGAAAAATTTATAGACTTGAAAAAGGAGATACTAGTTTTGAGTTAGCTATGGCTCCATGGGAAGAATATACAAACCAAAGAGAATATACAAACCAAAGGCTAATGTGTTATTTGTGCAGAGAAAGGGGACACCTAATGATAAATTGCAGATGCTGGAGTCAAATATTCAGTAATTTTAGGAATAACGGTGGGAACTTTACGAACAATGATGCTAGGAACAATAACTATTTTAGAAACAATAATAATAACTGAAACAAGTTCATAAATAACAATTATGGAAACTATGGGAATGATAGAAATAATAACGAAAATGTAGTGAAAGAATTGCTACAACATATCCATAATGGGCCACATCTACACACTAACCAATATGTAAATCCTCTCCGAATTGATTTCACTGAGAGTAAGGTTTGATTATGACCTATTAGCACTCTCTTCCTCTCCTTCTTATAATAGTATTCTTCCCCTCCCCTTCCCATGTGCCTCTTTGTATGATATAAATTATCCTATTTATCTTATTCTTTCAAGTTTCTCTTGGTGCCATCTTCTATTTCCCCCTCCCTTTTTTGTATATCATCTTAAACCACTTATTACCTCAATCTCTACCTATGATGATTCTGCTAATTACTGTAATGGTGAATGTAATTGTTGAGAGTTACAAATAACATTTTCCATATATTAATATAAACAATTTGATCTTATTGAAGCCCTTAAAGAAAAAAAAATTAAATATAAAAAACATATTTTCCCTTTCCCCTCTCTTTCTTATTTTCCTTTTCATGTTTCTCTTGACTTTTGTGTTTGCATATCAAACTTTTCACTTAGTTCTCATTTTTACTTTACAAATACTTGGAAATCTTCTATTTTGTTGAATATCCACACTTTCCCCTGAAAGTATATAGTCAGTTTTGATGGGTGGGTGATCTTTGGTTGAAGACCCAATTCTCTTGCCTTTCTGAATATCATATTCCAAGTCTTGCATTACTTTAGTGTGGAAGCTGCCAGATCTTGTTTAATCCTGATTGGTGCTCCTTGATATCTGAATTATCTCTTTATGGCTTCTTGTAAAAATTTCTCCTTAGCTTGGAAGCTCTTGAATCTGGCAATTAAATTCCTGGGGGTTGTCTTTTGAGGATTTAGTGTAGGGGGTGTTCTATTAACTCTTCCAATGTCTATCCCCCCCCCCTTGTTCAAGAACATGAGGGCAGTTTTCTTGGATAATTTCTTATAGTATGGTATCAAGATTTCTGTTTATTTATGGGTTTTCAGGTAGACCAATGATTTTCAAATTGTCTCTTTGAGACAGGTTTTGATGGTCTATCATATTGTCAATGAGATATTTTATGTGGTCTTCTATTTTGTCAGTCTTTTGACTTTGCTCTATTAATTCTGTTTTGGGAGATTGTTGGCTTCCAATTGCTTGATTCTGGTCTTTAAAGACTGGTTTTTGGCTATAATCTTTTGATTTTCCTTTTTGGCTTGGTCTGTCCTGCTTTTCATGGCTTCTAGCTGTTTCTCAAATTGGGAGTTACTGTCCTTTAAACTGTTATTTTCTTTTTGAACTATTTCGCACTTTTCTTGCCAAAATTCTTCCATCTTTTGGATGAGCTCCAATTTAAATTCTTCAAGAATTATTGACCAATTTCCATTTTTGTAAGGTTTGGAGGCATTTGTTTTTATGTCTTCTTCTGCTATTTCCTCTGTAGTCTGGATTTTTCCTCCATAAAAAGTATTCATGGTCAATGCCTTCTTATTATTTTTCTTGGTGTTGGGAAGTTATTTTTCCTGGGAATTATTTGCCATAATTATGGTGGTTTTTCCTCCTCTTTCTGGTCAGAAGTGTGAGTGAGGAGGGCAGGCTCTCTGTGTATTGAGGTAAGGAGCACAGTTTTTGCCTGAGGCCACCTCTGAGGTCTCAGCAGCTTTTACTATTTGCTGCCCTTTTCTGTGCTATCTCTGCATGCCCAAGGTTTGCACTCTTAAGCCTGCTGGCATCTCAGCTCTCAGATCTAGCTGCTCTCAGGGGTGGATTTTTGGTGGTGTTAGTCAGTTGCCAAGGACCTAAAAGTGCCCCCTTGCACACTCTAGAGGTTCCCCTAAGTTGCTCACTGATTCTAGGGCATTGGCTCTGACTCTGGCTCCATAGGTGGAGTGAGGTGAGGGTTGATCAGTTCATATTTTGGTGGAAGCTATTTCACCCACATTATAGTGTGGAAATCCCTAAATCCCACATACCTTCAATGCTGTGCCCTACTGTGGAGTCCCTTCATTCATATGAATTTGGGGTTATTTTGCCTTTTGAGGTAGTATTTATCAGTAGGTGATGAGGAGAGGAATAGTCCTGTATCTACACTGCCACCATGTTTACCTGATGAAAAAGATTCCAAATAAATTTTAAAAATTTAAAATAAATAAATAAATTTATATGTCATTTCTAGTTACAAGTATAACAGAATAGTTAACTAAGTGTTTTTAGATATTTAAGAAGGATTTAAAAATAATGTATGTTGCTTTTTCATTCCTTTTAGTTATTTCTATATATTCAATGCAACTGTCAAATAAATCATTTGGACCTATTGCTTATTCATTATTAATATTTTAATTTAACTTATTATATTCTGCTAATGGATTATTGAAGTTTTGTTGTATATTTAGTATATATAAATTGAGTATTATTACCCTTTTATCAGTTCTTTTTATTTTTATGATAATATGATGTTCTTCAAGGCTCTTTCATATTTATTATTTGAAATTCAGCTTTATCAAAAGTAATTGCTTTGACTCTTAGAAATTTGCTCATTTGTGATTTATTAGTTTTTACATTAAATATATTTTTAAGTAACATATTAGGTTTTATACCTAATGTTTTCTATAATTTTTTTCTTTTAATAGAATAATTTAGACCATTCACATATATTATGAAGAGCAATATATTTAATTTGTTTTCAAATATTTTCCTACTATTCTTGAATTTGGCTGAAAGGAGTGAACTCTACTTTAGCATCCTATGTCTTTTAAATATTGAACCTAGTTAACAAAAGAAAAGAGTGGTATATTTTTTTAGAGATTGAATTGCCCAAATTATTCTGTCTTCACAAGATCAAGTCACTGTTAATATTCAAACCTAAAACTGGTTTAATATAAAGACTCAACTTGACCATGATTTATACTAAATCAGGATTAAGGTCACTTTCAATGATACCAAAGATGATAATGATGATGATGAAAGTGATCAAACTTCAGCTCCTCAATTAGGTCTTTCCTCATGTTTTAGATTGTTGGATGATATTCTTCATCCATAGTTAAGGTGATTGGACTTTATATTAGCATAAAAAGCAAAGCATTGAAAGAGAAACTGTCCTACATTTGCATCTTAGCAAATGTTCTTTCCACCTTTCCCAGGTTGGTCATCACACAAGAGAAAATGCAAATGTTGAAGATTACACCAGGGTTGGATGGATTTGAGCAGGATTTAAGAGGGTTGTTGGAAGGAATTACTGTGCTTCTAAGATCCCCAAACAGGGCTGGGCATTTTATGGTCCAAGGTATAAACCACTATATAAAGGGACAGAGAAAAATTATTTCGTTGTCTAGATTCAGAAATATTATATAGACATATGTCCCTCCATGTTCCATTTGGTTGGAAATTAATCCAGCAGCAGGAACAGACTCAATAATTAGAAACAATTATAATTTACTAAATAGTCTCTTCTTTACCAGCATGTTAAGAGTCAGTGATAAAATCTTATTGGTTCTGGTAGCTGGTGAGTTCCTAATGGGGCTTCTTGGGAATGGCTTCACAGCAGTAGTGAACTGTATTAACTGGATCAAAGATAAGAAATTATCAATGGTGGACATCATCCTCATCAGCTTGGCTATCTCCAGAATCTTTCTACTCTGCTTAACATCAATGATCATCTTTGACTATTTCTCATTTTCACATGGCTTAGTGATAAGTGAGATGACCCATATTCGTATCTTGTGGATATTGAGCCACTTCTCAAGTGTTTGGTTTGCTTTTTGCCTCAGCATCTTCTACTGCCTTAAGATTGCTAACTTCTCCCACTCCATCTTCCTCTGGCTAAAGTGGAGAGTCAGTAGGGTGATCTTCATATTGCATGGGGAACATTTTCTCATTGCCTTGCCTACTTTATCTGTATTCTTGTGGAAATTTTATGCTAACTATAGGAATCCGTTTTTTCTTGGAAGCAAGAGAAATTTATCCCAAGAAGACTCAAGGAGTGAAAATCAATCACTCATTTTCCAAATTTTCTTTAACCTAATATCTCTTCTCCCCTTTGCTCTGTCTTTGATATCCTGTTTCCTGCTAGTACTGTCACTATGGAGGCACAATCAGCAGATGCAACTCAATACCACGGGATCCAGAGACCCCAGCATGGAGGTCCATATTCAAGCCATGAAAATCATATTCTCTTTCCTCATCCTTTTTTTGCTGTACTATCTAGGCATCTTCATTGGTCAAGCAAGTCTCAGGATGTCTGAGAAAAATGTGGCTTCTCTGTTTAGTTTAGCTATTATGAATCTGTATCCTTCAGGCCACTCATTGATCCTGATTATGGGGAACAACAACCTGAGAAAAGCCATCCTGAGGATGTTCAAACAGATGAAGGGCTACTTGAAAGGAAGAATGTAAATATCAATTTGGACCTCTAAACACAATTCAGGATCACCTTATATTTTCTCAATAGAAAAGAAGTTAACATGGAGTTCTTCAAGGATATTCTCCAGGATCATTTCCTCATTAGAGTTGTAAAACAACTGAACACAGATTCAGTTAATTAGTCAATTTAAAATGATGAAGCCAGAGTAGTACTATAGTCTTAGTGTGACTTTCAAAGGGTATAGCACTTTATTCCACCCTCACCCGCAGGATCTTATCTCACCTTGTATTCCAGATAGCCACCTGCATTCACTGGATGGTGACTTTTTCCCTGACAAACTTAATTATCAGACACTCACTGAGAAAGTACTGGCTCTGAGATATACTGTATAACAGCCAGAAGTTCAAAATGAAAACCACCACAAAAGTACCCGGATGTTGGAATCCCTTGCTGTTTTCATCTCCAAACTTTATATTCTTTGGACCAAGCAATACTGAATAAAATAGGCTTTGGGGTCTATCTGAATTAGGGAAACAGAAAGACCCAGAAAATAAGGCTGGAGAAGAACTGAAAAGTCAGCCCTTAATAAAGATCAGTCTCTTCAATTTGACTTTTGAAAACTGTCAGTTACTTTTTATTTAATCTGAATAAATGCAATTTCATTGATATGCTGATTGAGTGAATTCTTGGGAGTTCTGATTCACAAGAGTAATAAAAAGGTAGACTAGATATTTTCCTGAATCTACATAACCTCCTCAAATTCTTCAAAAAAAGAAATCATGTACCAAAGATAAAGAAACTTTAGCAATCTCCATGAACTAGAACACCCAGAATCCAAAAGAAGGCAAAAACAATAGCAAAACCCAGAGACTGATGCTCACTGACTCTGAGCTCAGTCTGCAGCACTACCCCACCTCCCATGCTAGCAACAGTGAAGCTTCACTAGCATACATAAGGACAAGACACAGGTTTAAATCAAAACTCATCCCTGTACCCTAGTCCCCCTTCTCTCTTGGGAATCCTTGTTCCAGACTACAGAAGTTTTCTTAGGCCTCAATAGATAGCTTGGACACAGCCCTTCATGAACAGAAGTCTACTGGGGGCTGAAACTCAGAAGCACCAGAGCAACAGAACCCTGATCTTCCAAATTAGGGAACATAAGTTTTGAACTACAGGTTCCAGGTCAAAGAACTAAGGTACAGTGAGTGTGGCAGGTCTCTATGAAAGGACACTATGCATATTAGAGGTGTTGTGAAGAGGGAAAGAATACAGTAACTGATTAGGGCCAGTTCTGACACTCAAAAATCATTTGAAGAAGAGACCTAGACTGGGGAATCATGAATTGCCTAGTGTAGGAGGAGGAAGATAAGAGGCTTTGAGGTCTATCTAGCCCCAAAGGAAATAAAAATCAGTGGGGAGGGAGTCAGAAAATGAGTGATAAGGAAAATAAAGAGGTCAGAGATTCTAAAATGACCAAATATTTCAGGAAGAAGAAAATTCAAAGACCTTGAAAATAAACAGATAAAACAACAGGAAAAAATAATAGAAGGAAATATGGTCTCTATAGCTAGTAAGTGAGTCCATGTGTCTATTAATAAATATTCCATAATAAAGTAAAATTATCTAACACCTTCTGGGACTGACAGCCCTACTATTCCTGAAAGATTCAAAAGAAAAATGAGAATTATGAGAGCAGAAAAAAAACAACTTTAACACCATAATGAAGAAATAGAAAACTTCCAGAATGTCTAAATATAGAAAATGAAATTTCAATGGAAAGAATTCAGAGATTGACTCCAGAAAAATTAAAATGCTACATACTCCAAGACACAAGATAGGTGGATTTAATAATCTAATTCAGAAACAAGTTTTGCAAGCCATAAGGAAAAATTATTTTTAAATATGTAGGAAAGACCATTCAAATAGTGCAAGAGTATTCTGCACTCCCCAGAAAGAGGAAGATTGGGAAAATGCATTCCAAAGATCGGTGGAGCTCAGGCTATGACCCAGGCTAAGCTATCATTTAATCTGAGCTTAAACATACATGACAAAGATGAACATTCGATAACAAAGAAGACGTTGAAAGATTTTTGGGAATAAAACTAGAATTGAAAGATTTGTTACCTCTAGAATGCCCCCAAAACAGAAATGTGAGAGGAATGAGTAAATACAAAAAGAGATAATAATAAATGAATAAAAACGCAAACAACACAAAGTAATTACAGAGAGACTGATAAGAGACTTTCTAAATGTCCACAAGGAGACAGGAGTGAAAGTAAAAATCTGGTAGACATAACAATGAAGTGATGGGTAGGGGGCATTATAGACAGAACCTGGAGGCACACTGCCCCCATGTGAAAATGCTTCTTTTGTGGGACTACATTACAACATAGGAGGGGACATAAAGGGGGAGGGGAGCAATGGGATAAAAGGATGTGCTGGGGCTAAATCAAGGGCTAAAAATAATAGGAAGATGACCTCTGTGGCCTCAGAAAGAGAAGCATCAACAGGAAAGTAGTGAGGAAAAGGGAAAGATTTAAAGGTGGGAAGGGGAAAGAGGCATTACTTGAGAGAAAGGAGGGGTTCCATTGATGAATGGGTAAAGGGACATAAGGACCTCACAGTGGATGATGCCTGGGGTAGTTGATGCTTGAAAAGTCTACTTGTCCTGGGAAGAGGGTTATTAGAATCTGGAGGTGTACTTGGTACCTGGAGGAATGGATGATCCTGGACACAGGGAGATATGTAGGTAAATATATAGAAAAGATCAATAAAAGAAGGGATAAGATCAGTGATGGACTACAATCAGAGGTGTGGTGGAGAAGAGAGTCCTGCCTTGGAATTCTTTGACTCCTGCAAAAACTGACATGGTTCTGGAAGTGAGGCACAATGGCAAAGAGAAAACAATATGAGGATTCCTATAAGGAAGTGCCAGAAAGTACCTAGTGGGGGTGGTCCTAGAATGGATCCATTGGAAGTTTCACTGCATGAAGAATATAGTTAAACAAAGAGACACCAGATAATGACAGGGCTCATGAACCAGACAATGAAGTTCTATAGTAAACAGACAGAAAAGACAGATAATAAAAGGGTGAGAGTAATTCTTTTTGAAAAGGAGCACAAAGTATGAAATTGAAAAAAAAACTAAGAAAAAGGCTAGCTGAAGGGGTGGGTAAGGAGGAGGAATATCAAATGAGAAGAAGGATCAGAGGTGATCACCTTAAAAAAAATAAAAGTAAAGTAGTTGAAGGGCCATACTGCTACGTCTATAGGAGAAGAGGGAGCTTGATCATGAAAAGCTTCTACCTAGACGACATTAATTTATCTAGGACAAGAAGGAAAGTGATCTAATAGGAAAAAATATGTATACAATTCCTCTGATCAGAGTTAGATATCCAAGATATAGAAACAACTAATAAATATGACTAATTGTCAATCCATAATAGGCATTTGGTCAAGGACATAAGCAAATAGTTCTCAAAAGAAAGTATTTATGACATGAAAAAAGCCCCAAATCATTAATAAGAAGAGCAATGCAAATCAAAACAAATTCTGAAGCATGTTCTAGTTCTAGTTCAAGGTTAATATTCACTAATCTTGTGTGTGTGTGTGTGTGTTTCTCAGAACTGGGGTATATTTCATTAATGAGATGAATCGGCATTCTATTATCTTCCAGTATTATACACCCACATGTCATCATTCCATCATCTGATCTTTTTTTAGCTGATGGAACAAGGGCACATCTGGATCCAAGTCATGGCAAGTCTTCAAGACCATACTCAATGGTAGGAACTTTAATCTGATGACAATGAGAAAGAATTTGAGCTAAGGAGTAATGTAAGGCCTGGAAAGAGAAGATGACTTCAGCAATTTAGATGCATCAGTGAATTATGTGGAGATAAAACTCAAGCGAGGGACTCCCAGTTAAAAAGCAAATGTAGGGGCAGCAAGGTAGCACACTGGACAGAGCAGCAGGCCTGGAGTCAGGATCTGTGTTCATATGTGGTCTTAGAAACATCCTAGTTGTGTGATCCTGGGGAAGTCATTTAATCCCAATTGCCCAGTCCTTGCCACTCTTCTGTCTTAGAACTGATACTAAGTTATGAATAAAAAGAGAAAATGTAACATTAAAAATAATCAGTATGAACAACTTGATATAGAATCATAATAGCAGGAATGAAAATAAGAATTGAGGAGAAGCAATCGAAAAAGTAATCTTCTCTCCATTTTCCTTCCACATCTCTCATCTTTTCCTTCTTTCCATTCTAAGTGGCAACACAAATGTCTGCCATCTTGTTGGTGATTTGAATTCCACTTTGACAAAACCACCCTCTTAATTTTGATATTTCTAATTAATTTTGAGTGCTTTTAACTAAATAAACACAAACATTTTAAAACTTTTTTCTGTTTTATATTAATCTAATTAAAACTTTAATTTAATTGTTTCCATTCTAGTAATAAATGATTATATGATTTCTTTTTAAATCATAGAATTATGAAACCTTGGTCAAGGAAGTAAAAAGCCTTGGGGCCACAAGTAGCTTTTTTTCCACAAGTGCTATCTAATATTAAGTTTATAACAAATATGAATAATATAAAAATAAGTTTATAATAAATTAGTTGATTTTAAGTAGGAGATTATTTCTACTTATTGACTATCCATCAGCATGTATCTGCGTCAAAACCCTAGTTCAGATTCTTAATTTTGAAACCCTCAAATATGTTATCTCACCTCTTTGAACCTGTTCCCTTATCTGTCAAGAGAGGGGAAGTAGTCCTTGAATTACACAAGTCCACAATTTATTGGAAAGAATGTACTTGGGAAAACTTAATACACTAGATAAATGTGAATCATTATCATCTTGTCTCTAAGTTTATATTGCATATAAATCAGAGATAAATGGGATAATCAGGGAATGCTAGTGCCTCTGGCAAGAGGGCTTCTTGATCTCTTTTTTAAGAGTTGTTTTTCTTCTTTAATGTTCACTTGTCAACTAGCTCTCACTTTGGCCCCAAGAACCATCCATAGCATGTGCATGGCCAGAGCTCAGTAAAATTGCCTTTGAGGATGGGCTAAACCAGGTTGAGGGTAACTGACAGGCCTCAAGCCATTCAATGAGTTAGTGGAGTGACTAGCCCTAGCATGTGAAGACTTCCCCAGTGGAATAGGTGGATGTGAACAATTTCTTCCAGTGGGCCATGTAGGTTGTAGAAGCAGGCACTGGAGAGTGCTTAGAGCTTGGTTAGATATTGATGGAGCCAAACTCATTCACTGCATCTCGAGCATCATCAGTTATCTTGCCTTTTGCCTTGCCACTGGACCCTAATGACTCTGGAAGAGAGACTGAGGCTGGTGACTTCACACACTCTGTCTCCAATCCAATTCACACTCTCAAAAGCCAAAAGACTTGAGTGAAAAGACACAGAACTCAACCAAAAGGCGATTGTTGGCAAACAGTTACTGTTTTCCTGCCTGACTGTAAGGTTATATCTTTATTATAGAATTAGCATGAGACATGCGGGGTACAGGATGTTCAGGGAAGACTAGAACTTCTTGTGTGAAGGTTACCAAACCATTTTCTGGATTGATTTCCTCCTTTGGTTTTCACGTACTACCCAGCTCTCACCTGTGCCTCCAATAAGCTGTAGCAGGCACTGTGGCCACACCCTAGTAAAACAATCTTAGCAGCTGGACTAACCAGGCTGAGGGTAATTTATAGACCTCAGATCCATCCCTGACTTATAGGGATGTCTACCCTAAGCATGTGAAGACCTCCCAGTGGAATGAGAACAATTTGTTCCAACAGACACGAAGGCAGCTAAAGAAGTTGCTGTGGAATGCTTAGAGACCGATGAGACATTGAAGACGCCAAGGTCATCCACTGCACCTTCCTGAGCCATCACCAGTCATCTTCAGTTTTGCCTTGCCATTAGACTTTGATGACTCTGAAAGAAAAAACAAGGTGGATGGTGTTGCACAACTCTGCCTCCCTTAAATCTAATTTGTGTACAAGTGAAAAGTCACCACCAGTGATGTCATTGGTCCTTTCCAAAAGCAAAAGATGAACAAGAGCTTTGGCAACAGTTGTCCAAATTACCCTGAAAACTGGAAGAAAGCTATTTTTTGAGTGTGAAACAATTAGATCAATAGTCCATTATGTTGCAGGTCAGTTATAACTTTCAAATCTAAAAATGATTGACTAGAAATGCCCAGTGTGTGTTTGATTTTATAAACAATCAGTGGTTACCTCAATAGCTACAATGGTGGGAATGATGATGGAGATGAAACATCATCTTTACATTAGGGCTTTGTTACATCTCCCATGTTGTATATCATTGAGTGAGTCTCATCATAACAGCCCACACGTTTGGATCCCAAATAGGCTCAGACACAGAGAAAAATATTGAAAGGTGACCTCTCCCTGATTTGCATCATGTATAGAACTCTAGTCCTCTTCAGGAGTATCTCTCCAGAGGAAATAAAAAATACCAGAGAGAGAGAGAGAGAGAGAGAGAGAGAGAGAGAGAGAGAGAGAGAGAGAGAGAGAAGAGAGAGAGAGAGGGAGAGAGAGACTTGGGTGGACAAATGTCATTGAACTGTTGGGAAAGCACAGGGGATATCTTAATGAAGATACTCTAATAGGGAATGCTAACATTTTCTTGCCCAAGACAGAAACTACGTTAAACGTAGAGAAGAAAATCCTGCATCACCAAGTATCAGAGGCACATATTCTATATTCATTGTGCCTAGAAATTAATGAATAGAATCAGAAGTAGCATAAATATTTGTAACTTCCTAAGTGGTTTCCTTTCTTCTAACATGTTAGAAAATGGGGAGATCTTAATGGTTCTGATAACTAGTGAATTTCTATTGGGCGTTCTGCTGAATGGATTTATAGTAGTGGTGAACTGCACCGACTGGATCAGGCGCAAGAAACTGTTAACAAGTGATCTCATCCTGGTTGGCCTGGCTATCTCCAGAATTGGACTATTATGCACGATGATGTGGACTGCCTATTTATTTGTAAATGGTCTTTATGCAGTCATCGCAGATAGAGTCAGAGTAATTGACGTCTTCTTGGTGCTGACACACAGTTCAAGTATTTGGTTTGCCACTGTCCTCAGCATCTTCTACTTCCTAAAGATTGCTAACTTCTCTAATCCCTTCTTCCTCTGGATGAAATGGAGAATTAACAGGATCATCTACATGCTTCTTGGAGGACCCTTGGTAATTTCTTTTGCCTTTTGCTTTCCAATGATGGAGAGAATGTATTACTATGCTGACCACTTTTCAAGAGAAAGACAGAGAAATGTTTCTCAGGAGGTCCAAGAGAATAAAAATAAGCTCATCATGTTCCAGATTCTCTTCACCTTGCTGGGTCTTATCCCTTTTGCTCTGACTCTAGTCTCATTATCCTTATTCATTCTCTCCCTATGGAGGCATACCCAGCAGATGCAACTGAATGCCACTGGTTCCAGGGACCCTAATACAGAGGCCCATGTTCGAGCCATGAAAACTATGTCTTCGTTCCTCATTCTCTTTTTATTGTACCATATAGGTTTTCTTCTCAACTACTGGACTTACTTACTGGGTACGAGCAAGATGTTTTCCTTATTGAGTATATCAATCATGTTTCTCTATCCCTTTGGCCACTCACTGATCCTGATTCTGTGGAATAGCAAGCTAAGGAAGGCTGTCCTGAAGTTGTGGTGGAAGATAAGGTGCTACCAGCAAGGAAGTCATCCTCAAGTCCTGTGGACAATTTGGCATTTTCTGAGGGGACTGACGTCACGATGGAGTCCTTAAATAACTGTTGCAAGTCCATTCATTCTCTGCAGTAGCAAGACCATTGAACACTGATCCAAAACATAGGCTTGGAGTCAGGGAGACATTGGTGGAATTTACTTGCTACTTGTGTGACCGTGGGCAACTCACTTAAATTCTATGAGCCTTAGGATCCTCATCTGAAAAATAGTGACAATGATATGATTATAATACTGTACGATAGTATAACTCCAGCCTAAACCTCAGACTCCGTGTTCCAACTCTGACTAAGTCTGTGGGCCCCAGACTGGGTGGGTGAATGAATGAACATCACAAGAAGTTCAAAGTAGGTCCAGCACACATGACCCATGCTCCCTAGCTGCCATCATGTCATAAATCTCTGTATCTTCCCTTCTCCCCTCAACCTTCTCTCTACTTCTAGTTGGGGAACAGTAATCCAATCAGCATTACCACTCTATTGTTCCTGGAAGGGACCTGAAATTCAATTACGCTATGACACCAGTCACCATCCCTGTAGCTTCTCTGACAAAAACACTTCCCTGGTTGCACTCCCTTATATGAATTCTTGCCCCCATTACAATGTCAGCTCCTTGAGGGTGAGGACTGTTTGGATTTTTATCTGTTTCTATCTGATACTTTGGAGAGTTTCTAACACATATTACTCTTTCTATTTTAAAATTCAATTATATTTTATTTTCAGATCTACACTGTCTCCATCCCCCCTCATTATACACCTCTATATAATAAAGCAAGAAAAGCAAAACTCCTGTTACAAACAAGTAAAGTTAAGCAAAGTGAATTCCAATAGTAGCCATGTAGTAATATCTCTATCAATAAAATGTAGGTCTAGTTCTTCTCTCTGAATCATTCACCTATTTATCAGAAGGTGGGCTGCACAGTCATGATGAGTCCTCAAGAATTGTTGCTTGTCATTGTGCTGAACAGAGTTTCCAATTCTTTCAGAGTAATTTGTCTTTAAAATAGTGCTTATTACATAATGTTCTTAATAAATGCTTTTTTGTTTATTCGTTCTTTCCTTCCTTCCTTTCTTCATTAATATATTAATGGAAGCTTAAGGTTCATGATACTCAAGAAGTCTCCCTTCCCTTAAAAGAAGGTTATATTCCTATATCATACATAAGAATGTGGGTTCGAGAATACAATCCATGAACTTCTCTCCCAGAACATGTGAAGGCACGCCTAGCTCTTACAGGTGCTTCTGCTTCAAATCACTATCAATTGCTCCCATATACCCTGGAGAAAAGTAGTGAGGAAAATTAGGAAAGGGGGGGTGAAGGAGGAAGAGAAAGAAGGAGGGAGGGAGAGAGAGAACTGGATAGTAGTTCCCAAAGCTCACTTTCATAGCATATGGAAGCAAAGACAGTAGTGCTCCATAATGGAAAATCTTATCTCTTCATTCTCAGCCTGTGATCTGATGTTCCCTCTCTGTGGTCACCAAGGCACCAGTGGTCATATATGCTTTTCATAGGGAAAGGGCTTCTTAGGTAACTCTAAAGACCCCAACTCTGTAATCTTGTCAAGTTGACTGGAGTACCCATCAAGCTGATCAATTTCCCAAATGTCAAACATTTTTCAACTACTAAATCATAACTGGCATGTGAATTACTATTATTGTGCTACTTGTGGCTTCCATTATACAAAGGGGAGACTTCTATTCTATTTTTCTTCTATATATCTAGGTAACATGAAGGGTAGAAGGTGGAAAGAAAGGGCTGAGAGTAAAAGGTCACCAGGGTGTCATGGACCAAGAAGTTTGAAAGAGTGAGGCAACATTGTGCTTTTCCAGTGTTTGATACAGAAGTTTGCACTGAGATGGGGGGAAAGGGGTTCATCCTCCTCATCACGACAACACTGGAAGTAGGCATCTGACTGGGAATTAATATAATTGCCAGACATAAATTTAATATGGAAATCACCAGGAGGGAATGAAAGATGACTGCCTAAGGAAGTAGACCACATAGCTCCCACATCCTACTCCAACATGTAACATCTGAAATTCTTGAGAGGCAATATTTCTTAAATTTAAAATAATTCATTAGTTGACCACTCAAAACATACTAAACTGGTCAGTTGACTTCCTCCACCATCCAAACTGGATGCTCAAAGAGCAGATTTCTCTCAAGAAACTCTTTATCCCATCCTTATGAGGTCATCACTCAGTCCCTCCCCGGAATATCCTAAGACTTTTCTGATTGGTAAATTGCCAATGAGAAGCTGGACTTAGAGACCTCAACTCATCCCTCAATATTTCATCACAGAAAGAGGTAGATCTTTGTCTACAGAAAGAGGAGGGCAACACATCTTGTCACATGCCTGGGTTAGTCCAATATGGATGCAGAGCTTGCTGTTTAGTCTTTTATATATGCCAAAAAGTTCACCATAGTTCATCAGTCCTAGTCTTAATCCTTTTACCCATTTAAGATCTAACAAAAAATATATAAAAAGAAGGATTCAACTCAGACCTTAAAATCAGACTATTCTTGTGTGGGTAGGGGCTCAAGGGAAAGTTATTTCACAAAAATATCCCAATTTGATATTAATTTTCTACAACAAAAAAAGAATTGTTACTCGAGACCAAACAATTATCTGAAAACTTAGTGGAAAACTATAGCAGATAACTTCTTTTACTTGAGAAGTGCACAAAAATATCAGTTAGAAACACATGGACATTGGAAAGGGGGCTGGTAGCAAAGCCAACACCAGCATAGGCAAAAAGAAAAGGTGATCTTCTTGTCAAAATCAGCTGTGTCAGCTATAAATATGGACTGCATGGCTCTGCCCAGAGTCAAAAAGAACAGAATCCCTCTATGTACACCATCCCCTCAAATAAAATTCCAAGTTGACCAGAATTCATCACCTTGACCAGAGTGACCTGGTAGAACTCAGACCAGACACTGCAGGGATTCTAAAAGCCCTAGAACTTTGCCCTGAGGTTCCATAGAGAGCCATGAAGATCCAGGACTCTGAACCTCAAAGAGTCTGAGAGTTTGAGCATTTAAACCTAAAAGGTGGAGATGAGTGTAGAAACCCAGAAGAGCTAGAAAGATTCAGAGAATGCTTAGTTAAAGGTGAAGAGGAAAAAACCAAAGTGATTTTGTCATTGGAGTATATAATACCAACCTCTAAGACAGAAAGGGGAAATAGGTATTGTCTGGGATACAAATCATAAGCTTGAGGGGATTATAAGACACACACGCACACACGCACACACAGAGGCTATTGAGATCCCTTCCATCTGTGAAATTCTGTGATTCTATGGTAACGTGGGCATTAAACTGGTATTGGAATGCTTTTACCTATCCTTTGTGGATTTACAATATTTCAGGGTCACCAATCAAACAAGGGTGTAGACTAGAGGCTCACAACTCAAGGCATTTGAACCAGAAGATGCAAAAGAGTGATGGATTATATTTCCATGGTTTGCCTGTTCTTTTTTGACTAATTTGTATTCATGCAACACAGATTCTAGCCACAATCTACAATGTAGGGAATGGGGGTGGGGGAATAAAGCTTCAATTCCTTTATAACCATCAACAGAATTCTTCATCATGATGGATTCTCACACAAAAGGTGAAGAGGAGTGATAAAAGGAGGGCATAAGAGGAAAAATCCCATCTACCAAGTAAGAGTTAGACAGACGTACGTGCCTGGCTCAGAGTAGTCAGTTTATCAGTCAATAAATACTTGAATAAAGGTGAAAAAAAAAAGAAAAATCACAAATGTTGAAGTAATTCTGGAAAAATAGGTCCATTAATGCCCCATTAGTGGAACTGAATTGGTCTAATCATTCTGGAAAGCAATTTGGAACTATGACAAAAAATTGTTAAACAATCTATAACTTTTGTACCAGTCATTCCATTAATAGATCTATATCCCCAAGAAAGAGAAAAAAGAGCTATCTGTATAAAATATTTATAACAAGTCTTGTATGGACTAGCAAAGGGCTGGAAATGAGTGAGGTGACGATCTAGGAGGGGATGGCTGAAGAACTTCTGGCCGGTTAGCGGGATGGACTATTATTTTACCTGATGAAGTATAGAAGTGACATTTTCAGTGAGATCTGGGAAGACTTGTGAGAACTGATGCTGAATGAAGTGAGCGGGACAAGGAGAAGAAATTAGGAAATAGTAGCAAAATTATACAGTAAAACAAATGATGACTTTTGAATTCTGATGAAGGCAGTGATTAGTCCCTATTTGCATATCTCAGCAAAGTGCTGGTTAAAATGCATACATTTTGGGGCATTCAATGTGGAATTTATTTTGCTGAATGATGCGTAATTATTACACAGGTTTTCCTGTTACTGTTCAATGGCGGGAAGCATTTAGGAGAGGTAAAATAATTGTAAAAATTAATGTGTTTTAAAAAGCAAATACTTTATTTCGATTATGGCAATGGCATTTGACCATGTCCTTGAATAATTAAGTCAGAATTTAACAAATGGGAATAAAAGAAAGAGTAGGTAAGGCTGGGGGAACCTTGTGAACAAAGAACAGAGAAGGGAAGTCATAAGACTTATTTGGGAAGTGAATATTATAGTTAGTGTAGAGTTTGTGCTCTAGAGTAAAGGAAGAAAAGAGGAAGGCTGAAAAGAGGACAATTGAGTCCAGGAGACAGAGTATTGAATGCTAGGATAAAAGGTTTGAATTTTAATGTCTAGACTGATAGGAGCCAGGGTGGGCTTTATCAAAAGTGCACCATAAAAGCCGTGGTTGAACAAAATAACTTAAGTAGAACAGGTGCTTGGATGGAGTGGTAGCAGAAGACCTAGAGATATCAACTAAAAAGGCAGTGTAATGCTGAAGGTGAATGACAAGTAAGATGACCTGAGCTAGGACTGTAGTAAAGGAAACGGAAAGGTGGGGAGAGATAGAGAAGAACTAGGAAAAAGAGTATCCTGTATGTTCTACCATGACAACTTCTCTTAAAATGTCCTTCTTTCCATCCTCATCACCAAAAAGAAGACTTTTAACTCTAGCATCTTCTTCTCTCAACTGATTATTTCCTAATTATCCTGAATATCATCTGCCATTTATTCTGTATATGCCAGAAAATACATTACATATAATTTCTTCCATCTGAATTTATAAAAAGATTTCCCTCTGACCAAGAGAATAATGATGTTTGTCAATATTCCATGTGGAAACAATATGTATCCCATGTTTCTTTAATTCTCTTCTCTGCAAATATTTTAATTACAGCTTACTAAATGAGCAGTTAGGTTATGCGATTTCTTCATTGTTGGTGTTTTATTTGATTTATCTTTCTGGTGATATGGTAATGAAGTCACCTGCTATTGTATTTTTGTCATTTATGTCAAATTTCTTATAAATAGTAAAGGTGGGTATATTTTAGTCTTCTATACATTTTTGTTCATCACAATTCACATTTTAGCGGAAACTCTCATTTTATTGTTTCTATTAGAGTTTTAAAAGATTATGATCTTTCTTCTCAGACCTCATGGAATCATAGGATTATGAATTTGTGGGCAAGAAATCTGATATTGTAGCAGTACAGTTTTCATCCCTGTTATTGCTAAAAAGTAAGGGCTTCAGAAAAGAGATAGAGATTTGGAAAATGAATGTCTGGTTCAAAAGATAGTTACAGAAGACCAAAGATTTCTCCTTTTCCACACTCTCACCAAGTTCTTCCCTCACTTGGGCAGTGGAGCATGAAGCAATAATTTTCCAGTCATGAGGAAAGCTTTATGGAAATGGACTTGGCTTCAAGTTATAGTTACAAATTTTAAATGGATACTTAGAGACTCAGATTTTCATAATTTTGGAACTGTGAAAGACAATAGAGGTCATCTAATGTAAACCTTAATTTTACAAATGAGGAAACTGATACAGCTGGTAAGTATCAGAATCAGGCTTTGAACTCATGCCTTCAGACTCTAGAACTAGAGCTCATTTCATGGTATCACTTCTGAATTAGAACATTAAAGAATATATAGTTGTCAACATGACATCATACCGTTGGAAAAAGAAGGCTGGACCTAGAAACAAGAAGAGTGAAGAGAACAGGCATTTAAGAGCCTACTATGTGTCAGATGTGCTACATTATACAATCATTTTCTCATTTTATCCTCACAACAATCATGTGAAGCAGTAAGTCTCCTGTAAATGGCAATTGTTGGATTCTGGTTTCTCATCCGTCTCTTTTTGTTTATTGGTGAGCTCATCACATTAACATTCAGTTATAATTACTGTCCATTTCCCTCCTCATTTTCTTCCTTCTGTTTCTTACTCTCCTTTTATCTTGTTCCTTCTCAACAACTGCCCCCTTTAAACTGCTCTCCCTTTTGATATCCCCCACTTTCTGTTATCTCCTTCTCCTTCTATTTCCTTATTAGATAAGTATTATTTATGTACATAATTGAATGTGTGCACATAGTCTTCCATCTTTGAATCAGTTTCAAAAGAGACTGAGGTTGAAGCATTGTATGCTATTCTCCCATTTCCCCCCCCCCCCATCATAAAAGTTCATCCTTTAGTGTCTTGGCTCTGTGACAAAATTTCCCCCATTCTACCTCTCCTTTTCCCCTTCTCCAATACATCCTCTGTTCTCCTCTCTTCCTTTTTTGAAAGTCATTCAAACATAATTAACTCACATTTATTCCCTTTGTCTATGCAAACTCCTTTTAACTGCTCTAATAATGATAAATTTTATAGGTGTTACATGCATCATCTTCCCATATAGGAATGTCCATTGAGTCACTTATGCTTAATCTTTCATGTTTACCTTTTTGTTATTCTCTTGAATCTTATAGTTCGATGTTAATTTTTCTATTCAGCACTGATATTTTCATCAGGAATGCTTGAAAGTTCTCTATTTTATTAATTATTCATTTTCCCCTTAAGGACTGCACTCATTTTTCTTGGGCAGGTTATGCTTAGTTTTAAAACTAGCTCATTTACCTTCAGGGTTGTCATATTCCAAGCCCTCTGTTCACTTAACATGGTAGCTACTATATCCTGACTGTGGCTCCATGATATTTGAATTGTTTCTTTCTGGCTGTTTGAAGCATTTTTCTTTGACCTGAGAACTATAGAATTTGACTACAATATTCCTAGGATTTGCCATTTTAGGTCTCTTTCAGAAGATAATCAGTAGATTCTTTGAATTTCTATTTTACCCTCTGCATTTAAGATATCAGAGCAGTTTTTCTTGAAAATTTCTCAAAATAGGACATTTAGGCTCTTTTATTTATTTTCGTACCTTTCATTTATTCACCAGCTAAGTGAATATTTTCCCTTTCTTTTTTCCTTTATTGTCTTTAGAAAATACTATTTGTTACATATGATATATCCTTGGGAGAGGAAGAAGGATGGATACTGGGGAAAATTTTTTTAATGATTTTTAAAAGATTTCTCAGTTCAAGAGCAAGTTCCTAGTTTCTGATCTTTTTCTTGACTTTCCTGCTAAAGTTATAGCATCATTGATTTAGAGCTGGAAAGAAATTCAGAGAGCATTTATCCATCTTTTTATAGAAGATGAAACTAGGCTCCAAAGAAATTGGGTGACATGAACAAGATTACATATATAATGTAGGGCAGGGTGAAGACCCCAGCCCTCTTCAAGAGACTTCAAAACCAGTGGACTTTTAATTTTGCTATTCAGTCTGATAAAATGAATTCCTAAAGTTTCCCATTGTGGAACAGAAATGATTTCCAAAAATGAAATTCATGCTTGTAAATCATGAGGTCTTTCTCATGTGTTCATTCTAGCAAAGAAGAAGATATAGATACAGACAGACAGACAGATAGATATAGAAAATGAGATGATAGCTATAGATGAAGATGTAGATGTAGATGTAGATGTAGATGTAGATGTAGATGTAGATTTGGATGTAGATGTAGATGTAGATGTAGATTTGGATGTAGATGTAGATGTAGAGGTAGAGCTAGAGATAGAGATAGAGATAGAGATAGAGATAGAGATAGAGATAGAGATAGAGATAGAGATAGAGATAGAGATAGAGATAGAGATAGAGATAGAGATAGAGATAGAGATAGAGATAGAAATAAAGCTAGAGCCAGAGCTAGAGCTAGAGCTAGAGATAGAGATAGAGATAGAGATAGAGATAGAGATAGAGATAGAGATAGAGATAGAGATAGAGATAGAGATAGAGATAGAGATAGAGATAGAGATAGAGATAGAAATAAAGCTAGAGCCAGAGCTAGAGCTAGAGCTAGAGCTAGAGCTAGAGATAGAGCTAGAGCTAGAGCTAGAGCTAGAGCTAGAGATAGAGATGTAGATGTAGATGTAGATATAGATATAGATATAGATGTAGATGTAGATGTAGATATAGATATAGATATAGATAGATAGATATAGATAGATATAGATATAGATATAGATATAGATATAGATATAGATATAGATATAGATATAGATATAGATATATCCCTTCCATATGTTCCCACTTTATTCCTCAAGTCCATCCTCTGGGCTCTGATCCTTGGTGTTAGATCATGTTATTAGCCCATCCTACTTTCACCATCTAGTCTACGGGAAAAGTATTCCTTCTTTGCTTTGGGAACTACCTAAGGGCTTTAAGAACAGCTAAAAAGGAGACTTACTTCAATGCTGGATGCCATCCCAGCCAAGTTCTATTCTTCAGACCATATTTTATCCTAATTAGTAGAAGAGTAAATAGCAACTCATTTCCTGGTTTCATCTATGGCAGCTAAAATTGTAAACCTTAAATTGAAAGTCCACTCATTGGACATTTTTAGTCTCCTGTTTTCCTAATTCTCTCTTTTTCATCATGACCCAGATGAAAGAAAGAAACAGCTGCATAATACATTCAAGGATAATTGAGAACCAGCTCAAACTGACTTTCAAGAGCTGATTATTAAATTTTCAGTGTGATCATTTATACCTCAGAAGTCAGCAAAGACTTCAAATCAGGGATTGATTTATTATTTTGTTGTTTGCCCAGATTTAAGAAAGTGAAAGAGAAAATGTTAATTCAGATTAAACTTAAAAGTGTATATTGCAAATACTTTTTTTTTTGGAGGGCTGGTTATTATCTATCTTCCAGAATACTCCTGGATACATGTCTTGGAAACTGTTTACATGCCTTAAGTAAAAACATTTTAATGTCCAATAATATAAAAGATAATTATTATAAATTCCTTATACACAGTTATCACAATAACATATGAAAGTAGTATATTTATCTTTTAAATTTTATTTTTTACAGATTTCTTCTTATATTCAATCATTATTTAATAAATTATTTCCTTCAACCTTCATGTAATTTTACAACTTCTATTCATCTTATATTCAATACTAAATTTTGTGGTTTGAAAACGCACAATGTATGTGTGTCCAAAATTATGAAAGTTTTCTCTATGACCTAATAAACTTTATGAATATTCTACATGGGTAAAGAACGTATGTTTGCAATTTATTCCTGTTAATTCTCTTCCTATATTTGTTAAACCTAACTCATTATAGAAGCTCTCCAATCTGCAATTTCTTGATAATTTAATTTTGGCTTGATTTCTCATAATCACACAATGAAGATCATAGTCTTCTGCTATAATCTTTTTCCTTGATTCATCCTTTTTCATAAGTCTTTTATGAAATTCACTGTATAATTTTTGGGTCCATAAAAACTGAGAATCATTAAATATTTGTTATACATTGTTCCAGCATTATGTAATAACTTGTCTAGTTCTTTCAAAGTTTTCTTTTTCCATTTCAGAATACTACTATGGTCATCCTTAACTTTTTTTAGTTGAGTCACAGCTACAAGCTATATTTTTATATCAACATTTTAATGTCAACCTAGAGATACATTTTTTTTGCACTTCATGAATTTAGGAACACATGGGTAGGTTTTGTTTATTAGACCCATCAATAATTCTTTTCTTGTAATGAGTGAATACAGACCATTTTCATTTATTGGTATAGATAATAAGTTTATTAAGACTACTGACATTTTTTTCTTAATGTTCTCTGGATAGAGTTGATTCTATTTTGCCTCCAATATTTATTATAACTGCTAAAACCAGGTTAATGAAACAAATATATATGTATATTAGATCATTGATTCTTATGCATTTCTGGGCTTGAGTTCCTTTTTTAATGTAGATGGGAGCTTTGCCTTTGGAGTTACTCAATGCTTCATCTCCTCCTTTTGGTATTTTAAATATGAAAATATTTTAGGGCTCTTTATCCCTTTGTGTTTGTGTGTTGTGGCTTACCAGAAAAACAAAATCTCTTGCTATTTATGAAGAGTTGGTGTTGATGGTCACATCGATGGTCGTGATGATCATGAAAAAAAGATAATCTTCATCTCCACATTTAGGACTCTACCAAATTTGCTATATCAAAGATTGTTAACAAGGCTATCATACACAACTAGGGCATTTTATGCAAATTAGGCAGAGGCAGAAAGAACCAAACATTGAAAGACGACCTATGCCCCATTTGCATCTTAGCAAACGAGACTCAGCTTTGCCAGGATCACCTCTCAGAAGAAAGCAGGATTGCCATATGGATATAGTATCTGTGCTGAACAGAATTAACTGAGCCTATGAGAAAGTACAAAAGTGATGCTGATAAAGATACCTGATCAGGGCTCTATATTTTCTGGCATAAGTCAAAAGAAGACAATCAATACAAAGAAAAAAGTTACATTTCCAAGAATAAGGAATAGCATATTATTCAGAAGTCACATTGACTAGAAATCAAACATCAACAGTGGCAATATTAGAAACTCTGATTACCTTCAAAAAGAACTCTCTTTCACATCATGCAAAATCATGTAGAGAAAATCTTGTTGGTTCTGATAATTGGAGAGTTTGTAACAGGGGTTCTAGGGAATGGATTCATGGTATTGGTGAATTGCATTGACTGGGTCAAGAGTAAGAAACTATCAACTGTTGATCTCATCCTGGTTGTCCTGGGCATCTCCAGAATTGGTCTATTGTGCTTGATTAAATGGGATAGTTTTCTATTCTTATTCTTTTTGGATCAAACAGATGATGAGCATCAAAATTTTATTAGAGATTTATTTTGGATAATTACCCACCTTTCTAGTGTTTGGTTTGCTACCTCACTCAGCATTTTCTACTTACTAAAGATTGCCAACTTCTCCCATCCTTTCTTTTTGTGGCTGAAGTGGAGAATCAATCAAGTGGTCTACATACTCTTGGTGGGGCCCTTATTTGTCTATGTATCCTATCAATCCATAAAGTTAGTGGAACTTTACTCTGATAGGACCCTTAGTAGAAGAGAGAATGAGAGAAATGAATCTCAAGCGGTCCAAATGAATAGAAAGCATTACTTTATTGAAGAGGTGGGAATAAATATTCTAAATATTCCTCCTTTCATCCTTTCTATCATATCTTGTTTCCTGCTACTATACTCCTTATGGAAGCATTCCCAGAAGATGCAGCTCAAAGTCAAGACCTCCAGAGATCCCAGCACAGAGGCCCACAAAAGAGCAATGAAAGCCATGCTTTCCTTCCTTATCCTTATAATAGTTTATCATATCGGCATCCTCTTCACCTACAAGAACTTCTCGAAGCTAACTTCCATGTTTGGTATGGCACTAATGTCCCTTTATCCCACAGGACATTCACTGATATTGATTCTATGGAATAGCAAGTTAAAACATGCTGCGCTATTGGTGTGGAGGCAGATGAAATGCTGTCTGAAATTAAATAAATCCTCCAATGTCTAGATATGTTTGATGAAAAATTGCATTTCCTTAGGGGAAAAGAAGTTAGAATGTTATTCTTAAATTACTTTCTCCACATCCTTCCAATCCTGTCCTTTCCAGTTCTCACTGAGCACCAATTCAGTTCAGAGTATTTAACTTGAAACACTGATATTTGGGTGCAAATCTTGTTGTCTATGTGGTCTTGGACAAGACACTTAACATTTCTGAGACTTGGTTGTCTCATCTGTACAATAGGAATAATAAAATCAAATATTGTTATAAGAATTATATAATAAATGTAAACTTTTGCCTTAGGCTCCCCTAAGACTTCTGGAACCAGATTGAATCCTGTGAGCTGATTATAAGATGAGAAGTTTCTTATTTCATCTTTCTGCTCCCAACTTCTGTTCCTCCAGAATAATCCCCAGCAGACTATTGGAATGTCTCACTTTATAGATTTCCTAGCAAACGAGGAAGTAAAAAGGAAGTAAAAAGTTTTGTTATTTTTCATGGAAGTTGATATTGGAAACAGAATAAAATTATTTTCTTCTCACTATAATATCATGAGAAGCAAAAGACTTTGAAAGGTGGAACCAAGATGGTGGAGCAGAGAAACTCTCAGCTGAGCTCTCCAAAAGGCTTCTCAAAACAATTCTAAAATAACATCTCAAGTCAAATTCTGTAGTAGCAGCACCAACAAAGGGTTAAGTGAAACAATTTTCCTGTCCTGGACAATTTAGGGGGGAAAATATCTGTCTTGCCAAGATGTCAATGGGTACCAGGAGGGCAACAAAGGCAACATAGACCATCCCTTGAAGTCAACTGCATTGATAACAGCAGCATCTTTGGGAGCTCTTAGTTCAGTGATTGTGGGGGAATCACAGAACCAATCAGAAGGAAATTGCTACCAATTTTTTTCTTTCAATGAGTTCAAAATTCTGTTGTATTGTCCAAATACATTACAGGTTTCAGTCACAGGGCCAAAAGGAATAATAGTACTTATAGCTACATGGATATCAAAGCCCAGACTGTGGTTGCAGGAGGGAAAGTAGTGCTTGTGATCTCTCACAGGGGATTAAAGATAGTTGTCTCAATTCCAAGATAGAAGGTAGCACTATCAACTATGGTTCCAAGAGAACAAAAGACATGGTCACAGTCCCAGGGCCAAGAAGAGTGTCTACAAAGTCCCTTTCTGGATAAAGACCAGAATCCAGGCCAGGTATATAGTAACTAAACCTCCCTTCAAATCATGCCAGCTTAGAAGCACCAAAAAAACCCTATAGATTCCTAGAGTTAACTCTGAAAACATTTTCAGAAAGGGCTGAACCTTAACATAGTGGCCTCCCCTACCCCAGGAGCAGAGCCTAATTTTAACATATAATAGACACTCACTAAACATACTGGGGAAATGGATGAACAACAAGAAAGAACCTGATCATAATGAATTACTCTGATCAGAGGGAAGAGCAAGACACAATCCAGAAGAAGGCAGCAATATCAAAGTGGCTATAAGCAAAACCTCAAAGAAGATTGTGAATTGGATACAAATCTAAGAGAATTCCCAGAACTCAAAAAAAAAAAGACTTTAAAAATCAAGTTAAAGAGAGGAAAAATGGACAAGAGAAATGAGAGTGATGCAAATAAATTATGAAAAGAGTAAATAGCTTGATAAAAGAGTGATAAAAATACTAAAGAAATTAACACCAAAAAACAAAATCAGTCAAATGACGAAAGAGATATAAGAATTAATTGATGTAAAAAACTTCTTAAGAAATAGAAATAACCAAATGTAAAAAAGAGGTAAAAGGTATAAAAGCTCAATTAAGAAAATATCTAAAAATTTGAATTTGGCAAGTGGAAGCTAATGACTCCATAAGAAACCAAGAAACCATAAAATAAAATCAAAAGAATGCAAAAATAGAAGAAAATATGGAATGTTTCATTGGAAAAATAACTTACCTGGAAAATAGATTGAGAAGAAATAATTTAATGGGGTGAGATCAGCAGGGTGTTTCAGTGGATTGAGAGCCAGGCCTAGAAATGGGAGGTTCTGGGTTAAAATCTGGAATCAAATACTTCTTATTTCTGTGACCCTGGGCAAGTTATTTGACAGCTATTGTCTAGCTCCTACCACTCTTATGCCTTGGAAATAATGTACAGTATTGATTCTAAGATGGTAGGTAAGAAGAATTATTAGACTAGACTAAGGAGGTAATCAGGTGATAGAGAAGGTACACAGACTACCTATTCTCTAATACATTTCCATCCAAACAAATATGATATAACACCTCAAAGTGAATTCTAGAGCAGCATTAACCACAAAAAGATAGGCTGAAATAATTTCTCAGTGCAAAACATCTTAGAAGGTCAGCTCAAAATATCTACTGCACTGCTATGCAGGTAGAGTGCAAAGCAGCAGGTCAACCCAGGATGGCAACAGGTCTTGGGCATAGCTGAATCAGCAGCAAAGGCTTCTAGAGCTCTGAGCCACAGATGGTAAGGAGATTAAAGAGGTCCCCCTATACTGACTCTGGGTATAAGATTTATCTCATTTCTCATGTGCAAATCCAGATAATAGTCCTGGGTCCTTGTCTGAGTGAGAAAGAGTAATAGCACACACTAGCATTTGCTATTGCAAGAGAGAAGTTCCAAGGTGGAAAAGAGTTCTTTTGGTCACTCACAGACCAGAACACAGGTCAAGAGAGCAATAAACGCAACTCTCCTTACATCATGCCACCCTGAAAGAACTGAAAGCTTATAGATTACCAGAACTAGTTCTGAAGACAGCTGCATAAAGAACTTAAAGTTTGGAACAGTGCTCCCTTCATTGCAGTTACAAAACCCACTTTTAGCAGTTTTAACTTAAAAGAAAGGAAAAAAGAGTGGAAATGAACAAAAACAAACAAAAAACTCAACATAAAATTTTATTTTGGTGAAAGAGAAGACCAAAGCACAAACTCAGAAGTGAGCAAAGTCAATACTAATGTATCCAAGGCTTCCAAGAAAAATACGGATTACTCTCAAGTTCAAAAGGAATTAATAAAGGAGTTCAAAAAGGATTTTAAAATGCAAAGAAGAGATGTAGAAGAAAAACTGGGAAAAGAATTTAGAGAAACACATAAAACCATGAAAAAAGTCAAAAGCTTGTTAAAAGAGGCACAAAAAAATTCTAAAGGAATGAATACCTCAAAAAATGGAATAGGTAAATGGGGGGGGGCAGATTCAAAATGGCAGTTTAGTAGCAGCAAAAACCTAAACCACTCTGACAATCCTTCCAAACCAATCCTTAAAAACCACCTCAAAACAATAGTATTCAAAAACAAACAGGAAGAAGGTGTGAGTCAACTGACCCTCTGAACACAACCTGAAAGGTAGGCAGAGTTGAATTTCACATGATAAAAGGGAACCTGAAGCAAAACTACACACAGAGGAAAACTGGCCAACCACTCACCCCACCTACTGTACTAGATTCCATAATTGGGTGTAGACTAACTTCAGGATCTTAGGACAGATGCTACACCAGCAAAAGAGCACCTCAGGCCCACCCCTTGAAGTCGTGGCTCCTGGAACCAGCCCACAGTGAGGTCCATAAGTCCATAAAAGTAAGCCCTTTCAAGCCCGCCTTGCTGCAGTACAGACCTAATCCTAGGAAAAAATTGCTTTCACTGCCAAACCCAGTAAACCAGCAACACAAGAGACAAATTCAGCAAGCACCTTTCAGAATTCCCAGTGCACAGGTGGGAGAAATATTTAATGCTTGAAAATTTCTATGGGAGCAATCAACAAAGCAGAGAACCAATAGGAGATGGTGAGATTGATCAAAGCAACCATGTACAAAACTTTGAAAGAAAACCAGGAATTGGTCTCAAGCTCTGAAAGAACTTAAAAAGGGATTCAAAAATAAAATAAGGTCAAAGAAAAATGGGGAAAAGAAATGAAGATAATCTAAAAAGAAAAATAACAGCTTAAAAAGAAAAATTAAACAACTGGGAGAGTTATTGAACTACCTGAAAGTTATGACCAAAAAAAAAACAAAACAAAACCAAAAAACAAAGCAATACCTAACCACCATAGTACAAGAAATAATACAAGAAAACTGCCCTGATATTCTTGAACCAGAGGGCAAAATAGACATTGAAAGAATCCACAAACCACCCCCTGTAATAAATCCCCAAATGACAACTCCCAGGAATATTATAGTCAAGTTCAAGAGCTCCTAGGCCAAGGAATCAATAAAGCATCCAGAAGGAAACAATTCAGTCATCATGAAGCCTCAGTCTGGATTACACAAGATCTAGCAGCTTCCACATTAAAGGACCACAAGGCTTAGAATATGATATTCTGGAAAGCAAGGGAACTGTGTTTACAACCAAGAATCACCTATCTATCAAAACTGACTATATTTTTCAGGGAAAAGGTATGGTTATTTAATAAAATGGATTCCCAAGCATTCTTGAAGAAAAGGCCAGACTTAAACAGAAATTTTGATGTCCAAATACAAAATTCAAGAGAAGCATAAAAAGGTAAATAAGAGAAAAATTATAAGGACTTCAATAAGGTCAGTGTGTATATATTCCTATATGAAAAGATATCTATAACTATTAAAATTATTATCATTATCATAGTAGTTACAAGAAGTATACATAGAGGACGTGATAGAAAGGTGTTTAGGATGATATGTTAAAAAATCTAGAGCTGAAAAAGGATTGTACTAAAGGAAATGGGAAGAGAGAAGTAAAGTGGGGTAAATTATATCACATAAAGGGTTGTGGGATGGTTAACTATTACAGTGGAGGGAAGGATGAGGATGGTGATGGGTAATACTTGAACCTCTTTCTCATTAGAATTAGCTCAGAGCAGGAAGAACAGTCTGATTCATTGGGGTAGCAAATTCTATCTTACCCTATAGGGAAGTAGAAAGGGAATAGAAAAGGGAATAGTAGGGAAGGGAGCAATATAAGGGAGGGAGAAGTTGGGGGCATGGTGAAAAGACCCTATAGAGAAGTAGGAGAGGAATAAGAAGAGTGGTGGTGGGAGCAGAGTAATATAAGGGAGAGGGAAGTGGGGAAGGGACTAAAAGAAAAACACTAGTATCAAGGGGAAAAAACAAAAGGAGAAAGGGCAGGATTAAAGTGGAAATCAAGATTGGGGGAAATACACAGGTGGTAATCATAACTGTGAATGTAAAAGGGATGAACGCACCCATAAAATGGAAATGAATAGTAGAGTTATTTAAAACCCAGACTCCTACCATTTGGTGTTTACAAGATGTTTTTTACAAGATGATATTTACATCTGAAGCAAGTAGACACACACAGATTAATGGTAAGAGGATGGAGCAAAATTTATTGGGTTTCAACTAAGACAAAAAGTAAAAAAACAGTAGTAGTAATCATGATCTCAGACAAAGCTAAAGCAAAAATAGATCTGATTAAAAGAGATGAGAAAGGATCTTGATTAAAGATAGCATAGACAGTGAGGAAACATCAGTACTTAACATGTGAAGAGTGAACCAAACTTTCTTTGTCTATCAATTTTTAAATTAATCAATCAAAAACTTAAAATACCCTTACCATTCACTAAGTAGGAGAGTTCACAAGTCACCTTCCAGAGTGGGTGACAACTCAAGAGGCCACTGAACATCCCTTGGGTAGTACTATTGGCTCCTGTAAAGTGGAGGAAGAGACAGGAAGTGACGTGGAAAAAGAACCTTTTGGTTAGGATCTTCTCCTTTGGAGTGCTCCTGAGACTTTGCCTTGTGACTTCTCTTTTGGATTTCTCCCGGGATCCTGCACTAGTGAGCTGGGTGTGTAGTGGACCGTCCTTTCCTGGCTTTTGGAGAGACTGGTTCCAGAGAGGCCTTCCTTTCCTGGAGGAGACTGTGTTGGTGAAAACTTTGTCGAAGACACCACCTAGTCCTCTGGCTGAAAATTATCGAGGCCTGTAGCAGCTGAGCCCCACACCAGAGTAGCACTTAGGGTGATAGGCTAGATAATTCTCTACCTCCTTCTTACATTTTCCCACTTTTACTCTTTTCATCTCTTTGTAAATAAAGCTACTAAAATCATTTTGACTTAAGTTATAATATCTTTAAATCAATGACCACAATATTATTATGGAATTCTCATATTAGAATAAAACATAATTTTTAAATCCTTACGCGTACCAAATGGCAGACCTTTGAAGGTGAAACTAAAGAAGCTTAGGGATGAAATAGATAGTAAAACTATACTAGTAGGTGACCTCAACCTTCCCCTATAAGAACTAGATAAATCAAACCAAAAAAATCAATAAGAAAGAAGTAAGGAAAGTGAATAAAATTTTAGAAAAGTTAGATTTAATAGTTATCTGAAGAAAATATAATAGGGATAAAAGGAATATATCTTCCTTTCAGCAGCACATGTATATATATATATATATATATATATATATATATATATATATATATATACACAAAGATTGACCATGTACTAGGGAATAAAAACTTCACAAACAAATACAAAAAAGCAGAAATAATAAATGCAACTTTTTCAGATCATAGTATAATAAAAAATACAATCAATAAGGGTTCATGGAAAGGCAAATTAAAAATTAATTGGAAACTAAATAATCTAATTTCTTCCCCCCCCCCAAAGGTCAATGCATGTGTTTATTTATTTATTTTTTCCCATTTGAATTATTTAGAACATTATTCCTTGGTTACAATAATCACATTATTTCCCTCTCTCCTCTCCACCCACCCTTCCCAAAGCCGATGTGCGATTTCACTGGATATTATTTGTGTCTGTTACAGAAAAAAGAGTGGTTGCCATAAACTATGGCCACGAAAATATGGATTCAAGACTTTGAATTGCCAAACTGTAAAGATAAATTTTAGTGTCTTGATTTAAATCAAAAATAAGTGGTCGCCATGGGAAAAATTCCCAAATATGAAATACCCAAGTCAGCTGGATTTTATGGAGATTTTAAATAATATGAATGAAGAAATTAAAGAAAGGGAGAGAGATAGAGTAAGAGGAAATAATAGAAAGGCTAGGGCGTAGGCCAATGGCCTAAGCCTTTCTTTTAAGAGAGAAAACTAAGTCGTCTTTAATCACTCACTACAAGATTGTCCCAAGCAAACTTTAGTGTTCAGAGAGACCCTCCAGTTCAGCTCCTAAGCTCAACTGATCTGAACTCCTCCTAAACTGGTTCAGACAGCTCCTTTTAAAGAGAAATTTCTCTTGGGTCATCTCCCCTAAATTTTCATGTCTACCAATCACAGTAGACACTTTTCCTAGGACTGCCCATTCTTAATTCACATCTTGTTATTACCTTCTTAATTCACATCTTGCTATCACCTTCTCTGGGTAGACTAAAACTTGTGAGTATTTCACATCTCTTTGCTAAGCTTGCAGTTTTGGTGATTAATTTAACCTTCATAGGTACATAGCACCCTTTTGCATTAGATCTAGAAATAGACCTAGTTTAAGGGCTTTGCTTCACTATAAGTATGGGTTGGGGACTTTTTCATTGTTCAGTAAGGAGTTTTACAACTTTATCTTCCCCTTAAGGTATGCTAAATATGGGTGGACTAAGGTTAAGTTCTCAATACATTCCTAACCAAGTAACTCCATTATTTAAATGGGAATAGCCTTAACCAAATGTTTTAAGGTAGAGTTTGAGCAGTTTTAATATTCACATGTCCTCTATCAAAACCTATTTCCATGTTATTGTTTGCACTAGGATGTTGATTTAGAGTCTACATCCCCAACCATATCCCCTTGATCCATGTATTCAAGCAGGTGTTTTTACTCCCACAGTGTTTCCTCTGGATGTGGATAGTGATTTTTCTCATAGATTCCTCCAAGTTGTTCAGGGTCACTGCACTGCCACTAATGGAGAAGTCCATTACATTCGATTGTACCACAGTGTATCAGTCTCTGTGTACAATGTTTTCTTGGTTCTGCTCCTCTCACTCTGCATCAATTCCTGGAGGTTGTTCCAGTCCCCATGGAATTCCTCCACTTTATTATTCCTTTGAGCACAATAGTATTCCATCACCAACACATACCACAATTTCTTCAGCCATTCCCCAATTGAAGGGCATCCCCTCTCTTTGGCTTTTCCCGGAGACTCACGCCTCCAGAAAGGGCAAGGAAGGAAGTCAGCATTTACACTCACCAACTTGTCAGTTCAATCAGCAGATTCTTTTATCAGTCTCAACTCTAGCAGACTCCACTCCAAGTATGTCTCTTTCAAACTCCCAGAAGAACAGCCACCAACATTATTCCCAGAAGACCAACCCTCAACAACCAACCCAGAAGACCAACATCATTTAGGCCCTTGTCTCTTTCTTTTAAAGACCTTTTTTCTTGTGTCACTTCCCCTAATTCCACATCTACAAATCACAGCTGACCCTCTGCTCTAGGACTGCCCAGAAGTCAGTTAATCGATTCTAATTAGTTTCTCACTATCACACACATGGGTCACAGACTTCCCACCTCATGATTAAGTGGGAGATTTATACCCTTGGTGATCAGATCTAATATGGTCAGATCTTCCCACTCAAATTTAAGTACTGTGCTTAAATTTTGGGGATTAAATCAACAAATAGACAGGGGATTACAATCCAATTTTCACAATCAAGGAAGAGCTAAGTACCTACAATCCAATCTTCACACTGGTTTGGGAAATGGCTTGAGTTATGTCTTGAGCTAATCTTTCAACCTCAGCTGAGATATTTCCAACAGAGTCTATTACTGCCATCATTCCAAAATTTGGTAGGAGAGCCCAGAAAAACATCTGTACTGCTGATGGAGAGGCTATTGAATTTGAATCCTCTCACGAGAGAGTACACATTTTCTTCTAGTTTTTTTTATTCTTTTGATTTTGTTTGATTGATTCTTGATGTTTTGTAGAGTCATTAACTTCCACTTGCCCAATTCTAATTTTTAAGGCATGATTTACTTTAATCTGTGTGTGTTGCCCTGCCTCAAATGTGTTTTTGTAAACAACATTTTTACATGTCATATCATATACATACATAATCATACATATCATATATATCATTTCATTTACACACATCATCATACACATTCTATCATCATAATCATCTTATTTCCCCATCCTCTTTTTAAGTATATTCCTTTTCTCTTCTCTACTACTAAGAGTAATTTTTGAGAATTACAGATATCCTCTTTCCATATAAAGATACATACAATTTGACCTTAATAAGTCTCTTAAATTTTCTCTTTCTTATTTGCCTTTTTTAGGCTTCTCTTGAGTCTCATGCTGGCATTTCAATTTTTTTTTGTTTAAGTTTGCCTTGAATTGTTTCTTTCTAGCTACTTGCAGTATTTTCTCCTTGACTTGGGGAAGGGGGGGGGGGTTGGATTTATCTATTTTATTCCTGGAAGTTGCCATTTAAGGATTTCTTTTTGGAGGTGATTTTTGAATTCTTTTAATTTCCATTTTATTTTGTTGTTCAAGAATATCTGGGCAATTTTCTTTGATAATTTCTTGTATAATGATATCCAAGCCTTCCCCCCCGCCCTTTTCTGTTTTCTTTCTTTTTTCTTTCTTTTGATCATGGCTTTCAGGTAATCTAATAATTCTTAAATTTTCTCTCCTTGCTCAATTTTTGAGGTCAGATCTTTTTTAAATAAGATATTTCATGTTTTTGTCTGTTTTTTTTTATTCTTTTGAGTTTGCTTCATTATTTCTTGAATCCTCGTGAAATAATTTGTTTCTAGTTGCCCAATTCTAAAATTTAAGATCTGATTTTCCTCCATCAGCTTTTGGGCATGCTATTTCATTTCTTCCATTTCTCTTTCCCACTTTTCCTCTACCTCTCTTAGTTGGTTTTTGAAGTCTTTTTTGGAGCTCTTTCAAAATCTATATCTAATCTATATTTTTCTTTTGAACTTAGTATGTGTTTGCTTTGCTTTCATTGTTCCCTTCTGTGTCTGTACCTTGCTCCTGGTCTCCATAAATATTCTTTAGAGTTAGGTTCTTTTTTTGTTGTTTGTTCATTTTTCCTACCTTTTTATAGGTAAGCTATGTTTTCTGGGACATTGGAGTACCTCTTAAACTTCAATCCTTTCTTGATGCTACTTGATACTACTCTTATTTTCTGAGTTTCTTCCAGTTTTAGTTCTTTGGATATAGTATGATAGCCTAAGGACTGGGAGCTATGAGAGCCTCCTCTCACTGCTAATTCAATTAATCCTTGAAATGCTGATAGCTTAACGACTTCCCTCAGGCCCTTTGGACCCTTCTCTTGGGTCAATCAATTCCTCCAGACTGGAATCTATGTCCTCACCACAAGCCCAGACTGGGACTCCTGACTTCACTCTGGGCCCACACAGATCAGCCCACTTTAGCACAGACTGCCATGGGTTGGGATTCTGAACATCACCACAGGTTTGAAACCTCAAGCGGTATGGGTTGGCTTGGACATCTATTTGCCCAATCAGAGCCTCAGGATCTCTATGTTGACTTGGGTACAAGTTAAGAACCTGGCACAGCGGATATGGGGTTGGGGTGTGTGGCTAGCTCTTGGCTTGCTTTTCATTCCTTGCTATAGTCTTGCTGACTGTGCTCCCCTCTCACCCCAGAGCCCCAGATGTTCTCTGCCTACCTTTTAAGTCTTTCTTTTCTTGAAAGTTTTCTCTCTTTGACCCCTTTTTGATTCATTCACTCCTGTATTTGCTTTGTGGAGTTATTTTCTTAACTTATACTTTTAAAAAATTTCTCATAAAGATAAACTGATGAGTTTTGTTTCTTGATCTATTCTCTAATTTTTTATTTTACTATGTGAATTAAGATCATTTACAATTATTTTTATATGTAAAAAATTTAATTTGTCTTCTAACTCTTCTTATTGTTCTTGATATTGCATGGAGGTTGTGAAATCAATTTAATTATACAAACATATATTTTTGAACTGTGTTGATGAAACAAATTATATATATTTTCACACAATTAATTATCCTATTTCCCTGGAATATAAAACCTTTGTTCAATTGCAGGTGAAAACTTTGTCTTTTGAAAAAAACTAGATTTTTCCCCCTTTTGGTTTTCATTTTTCATATATTTCAAATTCTGATAAGTTTTAAATGTGCATATATTTCAGTGTATATATTTCTATTCATCAAAGCCTTTAGATTTATCACTTTTTCATGTATTGTATATTATATTACAGTGCATATTATGTTATTATGTATCCCATAATCACAGAATTCTAATTTGGGGATAAATTACTAAAAAACTTACGAGTATAACTGATAATTTTGTTGAAGTTCCCGAGAGAAAGGAAATAGGAATTTAGAAATGAACAGCTCATTAACACATGTCTGAAATGTCTTGATTTTAAATTTTTTTTATTTATATTTTGAAAGTCGTAGACTTCTACTGATAAAGACTACTAGTCAGGACATACCTTAGTTAGAATCCTGGCTCTGACATTTGGCATTTATGACTATGAAGTGGGAAGAATGTTATTTGTCCTATGTACCTCATTGAATTTTTGCAAGGAGATTATTCTGTAAACACTGAAAAGCAATATAGATGAATTGGATAGAACATCATCTTTTCAATGAGTCTCTACTACACAGAGTTCAACAAAGGGAAAGGATTTAACAAAGGTGTGCTACCTTGCAGCTTAAATAGACATTGTGCAGACAGTAGAGAATACTTCTCTTATGAGTTCGCAATATGTTTCAATAAGTTAGCAGTCGAATTTGAATAATGCAAATGATTGGAATATAGCACAATAATTCTCTGTCAATGTTCAAACCTAACTTTGCTTTATACTTATCAGATGACAAGTTTATTAAGAATCGTTGTTGGTGGCAATGTCCCTGATGGTGACAGCGAGGATGAGAGCAATGAAAATGATGAAGGGGAAGAATTTCATTTCCATATTTGGGGTTTAGATGCATTCTCAAGGTTGCAAATCATTGAGGTACTATCATAAACAACTCTTGTGTTTGAATTCAAATTACTCTGAGCAGAAAAGCAAAAGAGTGAAAGATAAGCTGCCCCCTATTTGCATCAGCCTTTCTGGAACCATCATGAAAGAGAAAATCAAAATGCCACCTGGTGATAGTATCTAGCCTACACAACATCAGCTGAGCTGTTGAGAAGACACAGCAGTGGTTGTGAAGATCTTAGCAAAGCTGTACATTTTCTTTCTTAAGACAGCAATTGCAGTTAAGATAGAGAAAAAAGTTATTGACTTTTGTCAAGGGTCAATAAAATACTTTTCTTTCTGCATGAAGTAAAATACCTCCATCAATACAGCCGGATGCTGGTGTCTCCTAGCATCAGCATGAGTGTCAACATGCCAGAGCCAGAGTAATGTCACCACAGAAGGGGAGATGGCATGACTTTTGAAAGCCATTGGCCAAGGAAAGGGAGTGGAGTAAAAAGGTTTTGAAAATGGAGGGTGGGAAGCCCAGTCTGGCTCTTAGCTTCTGTACCTATCATGAGGCTGGCATCTTTCTATCTGGGCGGCAACTTATCTGACCATGCCATCTCTGACAGGCCTCAGCTTCTCCCAAGTCAGCAAGAAGGAGGATGAGATCTAGAAAAGTTTTGTTCTCTTTCTCTCTCTACCTCTATCAACATCACGCCATTTACTAATAAATGCTTATAAATCTGGCATGTCTCCAGATCAGTTTTTTAATTTATAACAATCCTATGGTCACTTTGGTTGGAAATCAGTCCAGCAATAGATTAAGAAATATTACAGACATCTATAATTTCTAAGTATCTTTCTATCTCGCAACATGTCAAATACAAAGGAGGAAATTTTGCTGGTCTTGGTAGTCGGAGAGTTTCTAATGGGGATTCTCATGTATCCTTTTTGGCATTGGTGAGCCGAATTGACTGGGCCAAGAACAAAAATATCTCAGCAGTTGATCTTCTCCTGGTCAGCTTTGGCATGTCTTGTATCATTCTGTTATGCACAATGAAATAAGATAGATTTCAAAGCATGCTCTGGACACTAAAGATGGTTGATCTCTTTTGGATAATGGCCCCACTATTCAAGTGTTTGGTTCACTACCTGTCTTAGCATCTTCTACTTATCAATGATCACCAACTTCTCCCATTCCTTGTTCCTCTGGTAAAATTGGAGAATCAACAAAGTAGTCTTCATAATCTTAGTTGGACCTTTGGTCATTTCCTGATCCACTAGTTTTCTATTATAGCTGAGAGCTTATTATTATTATTATAGAATCTTTATTAAGTGAGAGAAATGCTTACCAAGAGATTGAAAGGAGTACAAGTAAACACATTATTGTCCAGATTTTCCTTGGTTTGCTGAGTCGGATCCCTTTCATTTGGTCCATATTCTCTTGTTTTCTGATAGTCCTGCCCCTGTGGAGACTCACTTGGAAAACGAAGTTCAATGTCACAGGCACCAGAGACCCAAACACAGAGGCCCATGTGAGAATGAAGACAGTGAATGAAGAATGAAAGAATGAAGAATGAGGAAAGAAAGAAGATGAAGACAGTGATCTTCTTTATCATCCTCTTTATACTGTACTTTGGGGGCTCCCTTCTCATCATCAAGAGCTACTCTTCGTCTGTTATTAGGTAAGGCAATTTTGTCCCTCAATCCTTCAAGTAACTCATTGAACCTGATTCTAAGAAAGGCCGCCCTGAGGGTTCTGAGGCAGGTGAAGCGACCCCTTGACGTGAAATAAGTAAAACCTCAGCCCTAAATATGAATCTGAGAATTTTTTTTCTTTTCTGGGGGTGGGGTGGTACAGAAGATGTCAGTATGAATTTCTTAAAGGACTTTCCCCCAATTGCTTTCAGGCAGCTAGGTAGTGAAATAGATAGAGTGCAGTGTCTGGAATCAGGAAGATTCATATTCTTGATTTCAAATCTGGCCTCAGACACTTACTAACTGAGTAACCTTGATCAAGTCCCTTAATCTTGTTTGACTCCATTTTTTCATGTATAAAATGAGCTAGAGACGGAAAAAGAAAAACCACTCTCGTATCTTTGCCAAGAAAATCTCAAAAGGGGTCTTGAAGAGTTAGACACAGCTGAAAATGACTAAACTAAATTTATTGGGACAAGTAGGTGGCAGAGTGAATAGGATGACAGGTCTGGGGTCAGGAAGATGCATCTTCCTGAGTTCAAATCTGATCTAACACACTTACTAGTCTGGTGACTCTGGGAAAGTCATTAGATCCATTTGCCTCAGTTTTCTCATCTATAAAATGAATTGGAGAAGGAGATGGCAAACCATTCCAGTATATTTCCCAAGAAAACCCCAAAATGGAATCATAAAGAGTTGGACAAGGCTGGGACAATTGAACAACAATGAATAATGTCTTTCATTCACTGTAGTTGTAAGATAACTGAGCACAGATTCAATTCATAGATTTTTTAACCTAACATTACTACTGGGTGCAAATCCTGACTTTGATCCTGAGAACCTATATCTCCACGGGCAGGTGGCTTAACCTCTGAGCACCAGTTATATCATTTTTAAAATAATAATAATACCCAACAATGTTATGAGGACCAGCTGATAGAATAAATGTTTAGCCTATGGCCCAAGACTCCCCTAAGGATTCTGAACTAATAATTATAATTATCATATAATTCTAGATTAGATTATATAGTAATGTAGTAATTAATTATCAGTATATAATAAAATAATAGCATCTGTTATTTTATTATATAATATTGAACATGATATGATAATGTATATTCTATTATTTTAAGACTTATTATCAGTTCAGAATATAATAATAATATTTCTAAATAGCTAGCATTTTTAGAGTACTTTAAGATTTGAAGAACACTTAGCACTCAATTTGTTCTTCATAACAACACTGAGTAAAGTGTTATTATCTTCCTTAGGAGAGAGAAAAGAAGTGACTGTCCTAGTGTCACATGCTTCTCAAGTGTTTGAAGGAGAAGTAAATGCACTCTGTCCAGACTCAGAGTGTACTCTTCTATTCACTCTGCCACCTAGTTGCCTCAGTAGAAATTGGGCTTGATCTTGAGGACTGACTCCCAAATGTCCCTTACCTGGGGTTGTTCCCCCAAATTGCTAGGTTTCTCTCTATATATGTGAATCTTAAAACTGCTCAGACTCTACCTCAGAACATTTGGTTAAGGCTATTCCTCATTTAAACAATGGAGGTACTTGATCAGGAATATATTGGGAATTTTAACATTACTCCACCCATACTTAGGCATACTTAAGGGGAAGATAAAGTTGTAAAACTCCTTACTGAACAATGAAAAAGTCCCCAACTCATACTTATAGTGAGGCCAAAACCTTAAGCTAGGTCTATTTTTAGACCTAATACAAAAGGGTGCTAAGTATCTATAAAGGTTAAATTAATCACTAAAAGGTCAAGCAACTTACAAAGGACAAGCTTAGCAAAGAGGTGTGAAGTTTTAGTCTACTCAGGGAAGGTGATTAACAAAAGAAGATGTGAATTAAGAATGGCCAGTCCTAGGGAAAACGTCTACTGTGATTGGTAGATGTGAAGATTTAGGGGAGGTGACATAAGAGAAATTTCTCTTTAAAAGGAGCTCTCTGAACTTAGTTCAGGGAGTTCTCTCTGGAGGTGGAGGAGTTTGGAGCTGGGTCTCTGAACTCAGTTCAGGAGTTGAGGATTTCAGTGAAGGACTGGAGTTTTGCTTGGGACAAATCTTGTGGTGAGTTGATAAAAGACTGACTAGTCTCTCTTAAGGCCTAGGCCAATTGGCCTAGGCCCTTCCTACTATAAACTCATCTCTCTATTCTTTTTCTTCCCTTAATTCTTTCATTTATATTAGTTAAAAATCTCCATAAAACCCAGCTGACTTGGGTATTTTAAATATTTGGGAATTTTTTCCCATGGTGACCACTTGTTTTTTATTTAAATCAAGACACTGAAAATTATATTTACCAGTGTGGCCAAAACCTTTACAGTTTTGGCAATTCACAGTCTTGAAGCCCACATTTTCGCAGTCACAATATGTAAAAGATGTCCACAGCACCCATAAAATAATTAAGGAGCCAAACTCATCCTGGGTACAGGTGAGTCTCTTTTAAAGTCCATAAAAATGCTTCAATTACATGAGCTCCTGAATAGGTGCTGAAATATATCTAAAGCATGTGAGTAATTCATCAACCAAACCATATTCTCTAAGTGCCTGAAAATGAAAAAAATAAAAGATCTTGAAGGTATTATTGGGAATTGAAAGTAAAATGAAACCCCTTTCTCTCATGAGAATACTTTGCAGTCATTGTCATGCTGTGGATTAGGTTCCCTCTTGGAAGATAAATATTCTTTGAGAATAATAGAACAATTGATTCATCACATCTTCACTTTCATTGTCTTTACTTCCTAAAGAAAACAAGCAGGAAACTTAAACTCTCCTCTCTTCTTCTCTCTCCAAGGAACCCATTTCATGAAGGCCCAATCTCTTAGCCGCTCAAACTTGGAAATTCTTGAACTTGGAGGTTATCCATAAGGCAGCTCCCACTTCTGATGCTGTCCAATAATAATTCCTTGTTGGTTTAGAAGGTGATATCCCAAGGTCACATTGTTGAAGAAATACAAAGCTGCCCCCACACCCCATATATAAGACATAGGGATTTAGGAACATTGGCCATTAGCTTTTCCAGACATGTGTAAGCATGACTACCTCTATCATCAGCTTCTGCTGAAAGTTATCTATTGTTGGTGTAGGGTTGAGTAGAAGGGATGAAATTCTCTCCCTAAACTTTTGCTGTACTCTGGAAAAAGGATTAAGACAAAAGACAAGCAAATGAATCCTGAAGGGGGATAACAACACAAGGCTGACCTAGACTTTACAATTTGCTTTTCAATACTATTTGGGTACAGTGTCTCCTGATAAGAATACATCCCACTGAGTCTTGGATTACCATTTTGAGTTCCTTGTAACCCATCAGCAAGACTCCAGTGGGCATAACTACATTCCATGGGAAGAGGCTTCTTAGATATCTCCAAAGATTATATATTCTTAGCAATGTAACTGAAAACTCATGAAGTTTGTCAGGGTCCTCCAGATCCACCCTTCTACCATCCAAAGCATTTGTTAAACTTTCAAGTGCTATCTATATATGAACTATTAGTATTATAACACTGGGCAATGGAATGAACTAATTTCAGCTAAATTTCTATATCATGAAGGATAAAAGAAGATGGAAGGTTGAAGGAAGAAGCTTAGGAAAGGGAATACAATAGATCATTCTAATGTCAAAAGCCTTTGGGAAGAGAGATTTTTAGAAGGGAAAGAGCACTTTGAGTCTCTCCAAATTTTCTCTCTTGTTCCTCTGGGGTTTGACCATATCACATGTATTCACTATATGATCATGCTTTTAACCAAATATATTCCTATTCCCCCTTCATTTCTGAAGGGCACAAATGGCGTCCTAGGATGACATTTTTTATTTGAAAATTTTTTATTTAATTAATTGCTTTAGAAAATTTTTCCATGGTTACATGATTCATGTTATTTCCCTCCCCTCCTCCCACCTCCCTCCCATAGCCAATGAGCAGTTCCACTGGGTTTTACATGTGTCATTGATCAAGACCTATTTTCATATTATCAATATTTGCACCAGGGTGATCATTTAGAGTCTACATCCCCAATCATATCCCCATCAACCCATGTGATCAAGCAGTTGTTTTCCTTCTGCTTTTCTACTCCCACAGTTTTTTCTGGATGTGAAAATATTCTTGCTCCTAAATCCCTCTGAATTGTCCTGGATCATTGCATTGAGCAAGTAGAGAAGTCCATTACATTCAATTGTTCCACAGTGTATCCATATATATATATATATATATATATATATATATATATATATATATATATATACATATACATATATATATATATTTATAAGGTTCTCCTAGTTCTGACCCTTTCAATTTGCATCAATTCCAGGTTGACATCTTGACTGAAGTGTGAATTAGATTTAAATGAGGCTGAGTTGCACAAAGTCCTCATTCTTTTTTTTTTCAGTCATTAAAGTTCAATGGCAAGAAAAAAGTCAAGATATCTGGAGCTTGTCCTGGATGTCATGGATGACCTTGGCATCCTCAATGTCTGACCAAGCCTTAAGCATTACCCTAGAGCCTCCTTCATCCTCCTTCATTGGCATTGAAACAAATTCTTCTCATCTACCCATTCTTCCTGGAGAAGTCATTACATAGCAGACATGTACACCATCAAGAAAAAAAAACAACAAGAATATGTCTTCCTGAATAAACCTGACCAACAGACTGAGATGGAAATCATTGTGAAAGCAACCACTTGTCAGAAGCTTATTATGATTTCATCCTCCCCAAGAAATGCTTAGTTTTTTAAAGGACATTTTGTGGGCTAGTAAAATGGACACAGATATAGGTTTGGGTACGTAGTAGGGGAAGTGAGAAGAATGAGGATTAAAAATGAGACCTGAAAAATAAGTAGTAGGGATTCATTACTTCAGAGTCACTTTTTAAACTATGTTTTGTTACTTGGACTTTTATTTCATTAAATGCAATATAGTTCATTTCTTGGTTGAATGAATTTTTATTCATTCCATTCTTAGGGTAAAAAGGAGATTGAGAAATTAGAAAAATGAAGGCAATGAAACAAATGACAAATGACTACTGGAATATTCTTATAGAAGCAGCATCACATAATGGGGATAAAGAGGAACTCAGAACCAGGAATATTTGGGTTCTAGTTCTTCCTCTCACATACTGGCAAGATGACAATGAGCAAGTCATTTAACATCTCAATCCCAGAAGCCTCTCTCTATGAACATAAGTTGCAAGAAGTTGCCAACTTCCATTAGTGGAGGAAGTTTCCACCATTGGTAGTTCCCTAGAGAAGTGAAGTCATCAATCCATACTTTATCAATTCTCACACAGAAGTTGGATAGCCTTTATCATGTAATTATCCTGGATCACTGTATTGATTTGAACAGCTAAATATTTCATAGTTGATCATCATAATATTACTGTTTTTATGCACAATGATCTCCAGGTTTTGCTCCTTTAACTTCATCCATCTATTCATTGAGATCTTTCCCATTTTTTTTTTATTTCATTGTCAATAGTAGGTAGTACAGTGGATAGAGTGCCAGGTCTGAAGTCAGGAAGGCTCTTCTTCCTAAATTCAAATCTGGCCTCAGACACTTATTATCTTGGTGACCTTGGGAAAGTCATTTAACCCTGCCTCAGCTCTTTATCTATAAAATAAGTGGGGAAAGAAAATGTCAAATTACTCCATTATCTCTGCCAAGAAAATCCCCAAGGAATCACAAAGAGTCAGAAATTTATTTAAAACACCGAACCACAACAGCAACAACAACAAAGGGTCCCTGTCCTGTGAATCTTAAAAACTACTCAGACTGTACTTTAGAAGATTTGATTTAGCTATTTCCTTATTGTAACAATGGAGATACTTGGTCTAACAAGAATCAGGAATGTCTTGGGAACTTTACATTACTCCACCCATACTTAGACATACTTTAGGGGAAGATAAAGTTGTAAATTCCTGGTTGAATAATGAAGGTACTTAACTCATACCTTATAGTGAAGCTAGAACTTTAAGCCAAGTCTATTTTTAGATTAAATTAATCACAAAAAGGTCAAGTAATTCAGGTAAGCTTAACAAAGAAGTGTGAAGTACCTCAGAAGATATAATCTAAACAGAGAAGGTGAGAACTAAAGAGTGGTGAGAACTAAGAATGGGTAGTCCTGGAAAAAAGCATCTACTGTGATTGGTAGATTTAAACATTTAGGGAAGGCGACATAAGAGAAAATTCTCTTTAAAAGGAGGCTAAAAGTCAGTTTAGGAATGATTCTGAACTCAGTTTAGGAGATTCAGTTCAGTGGAGGACAGGAACCCAGCTTGGAGATGGTCTCGTGGTGAGTGATAAGACTGACTCCCTTTCCCTTAGGCTCAGGGAGGCCACTTAGGCCAAGGCTTTTAACTACTTCCTGGCTCAGCCTGAGCCAGAACAGTTTAAATTAATTCTCGTTCTCTCTCTCTCTCTCTCTCTCTCTCTCTCTCTCTCTCTCTCTCTCTCTCTCTCTCTCTCTCTCTCTCTCTCTCTCCCTCCCCCTCTCTCTCTCCTTTCCTTAATTCCTTCTCTCTATATTAATGAAAATCTCCATGATTCCGACCTAACTTGGGTATTTTATTATTTGAGAATCATCCCTGGTGACCAATTATTTAGATTTTAAGTCAAAACACTAAAATTATCCTTACAGTCCCTATAGCTTGCCCTCAAGCACTCTAAACTAGTTACCAATCAGTTTTATGCAATAATCAGAAAAAACTTTTTCAATTAAATAAAGATTATGAAGTAGAAGAAGCTTGATTAGATGGAAGTTTCAGAGTTTGTAGTTTGCTGGGCAAAGCTCAGCATACACAACTCAGCTGTTTGGATACAAATTAGCCTGACTAGAAAAAAAGAACATACTGAAAGATAAACTATTTTCCATTTGCATCTTAACAAATGACTTAGTATTGCCAAGATCACTTTACATGAGGGAATAGAATTGTCACTCAATTCAGAGACAGTCTGGGTTAGATAGAATTAAAGGGGCTGTTGAAAAGGACCAATGGTATTCTCTGATAGATATTCTAGCAGGGCTATACTGACCTAAGGCTTTCTGATTTAAGTAGGAGATAAAAGCAGGGAAGAAAAAAACATTACATTATCAAGCATTAGGAATATTCAATCAATTCAGGGCTTATTTTAGCTATGTGTCAACCCAACAGCAGCATTAATATTTAAGACTGGGCAATCTCTCAGTCAATATGCCAAGTGGCGGGGACAATATTTTGTTGGTTCTGGTAGTTGGACAGTTCTTAATGGGGATTCTGGGGAACGGATTCATGATATTGGTGAATGGCATTGATTGGATCAAGAGCAAGAAATTGGCAACAGGGGATATCATCTTGGTAAGCTTGGCCATCTCTAGAATTGGTATGTTAAGCACATTAACATGTGTTAGCTTTCAATTAGTGTTTAATCCAGACGAATTACTAAATGAGGGAATTAATGTCAGTGAAGTTTTCTGGATCCTGACCTACCTTTCAAGTATTTGGTTTGCCACCTGTCTCAGTGTCTTCTACTTCCTAAAGATTGCCAACTTTTCCCACTCCCTCTTTCTCTGGCTGAAGTGGAGAATCAACCAGCTTGTCGGTGTGCTAATGGTGGGACCTTGGCTCTTTAGTATGACCATCAATCTTCCAATGTTGGAGAGAGCTTATAACAATGCTCTTATTAGAAGAAACAACACAAAAGTATACAGAGACTACCAGGTGAATGAGAGTGAATATATCACCATACAAATTGTTACCAACCTCTCGAGTCTCATCCCCTTGTTTCTATCTCTGGTCTCATTCTTGCTCCTTGTTTTTTCTCTCCGGAGACATATGCATCAGATGAAGCACAGTGCCACCGGATCTAGGGATCCCAGCATGGAGGCCCATGTTCGAGCCATAAAAGCCATACTCTCTTTCCTCATCTTTGTTGTACTCTTCTTTTTGGGATCATTCATCATCTTGTGGAACTTCTCAATTCCAGGAAAAGACTCAAATTTAAGGTGTGGAATACCATTGATGTGTCTCTGTCCCTCAGGTCACACACTAATCCTGATTCTGCACAATAGCAAGCTGAGACAGGCAGCTTTGAAGGTGTGGTGGCAGGTGAGAGACTGCCTGAAAAGAAGCAAATGACATCAATCTTTAGCCTTAGAAGAGTGTTTCAAGATATGTGTTTGGGGTCATATCTTTTCTAGTGTAGAAGTTATCAAAATTCATTCATTGTAAGAATAAGTCAAATCCATTGGGTGATGGACTTGGAGTAAGGAAGATCTCAGTGTAAATTAAGACTCTGGCTTCTGTGATTATAAACATGCCACTTGAGATCGCTAAGCCCCAGTTTCTTCCTTTGCAAAGCAGTAATAATAATACTGATTAGGTTTTTTGTTTATTTGATTTTTGAGAACCATATAATATATATACAAACTAGTTCTCATGGCCCCATCTTAGCGCATTACCCTTGCTTTCCTTTTCATTTGCTTGAAGGAGCTATTTTCAGGATAGAAATGTTTTGCCTAGTTTTCCCAAATGCCAAATGTGAGTAATTGGGGTCAATCAAGTTATCAAATGCATATTGAGTGCAAGATAGCCTATTCTTTCTGACAGGATAGGAGCAACTCAAAATTATTGTGTAAAATTCAAAGGGATTGAAATCTCATTAGAGGAGACCCTCCCCCATTGTGTATGTATTTGTGTATGTGAAAAGGGAATTCTTTGTTCTCCTTGTCTATTCTGAGTTTACACTTATGAAAGGGAATCCTTTATTCCCTTTGTCTATTTTGAGTTAACACGTGGTTAACAATAACTTAAATACCCCTACTTAGTACCTCACTATATTGTGAAGACAGGATTAACTCTCCTTTGTCTAGTTTTGAATTGAATCAACAAAAGCATGAACACTGTACTTAGTACTAGTTGTGTGTGGAGGGGTCTTTCTACCCTTTCAAATCAATCATCCAGGAAATGAGAATTCACACCTCAATCAGCTTGGAATCTGTAAAACCTTTTGATGAGTATTCACCTCTCCAGGAGGTGAGAAGTGGTTCCCACAGTGCTGGGCAATTTGGAAGTAGTGATTGGCCCTTGTGAAGAGGGGAAGGGACATGAAGTCACTATAAAAGGTCCTGAATTTCTGGGGCTGGGAGAATCAACTTCAAGTAGGAAGTTGGCTTTAATAAGGAGCTCAACTTCAATAAGGAAGTCAGCTTCAAGAAGAAGGTTGTTGGCTCAAGGAAGAAAGTTGGCCTCAGGAGTCACCTTCAGCTTGAGTCATCGTCTTGACCTGCCCCTTGGAGGGAACATGGGTGAGTGGATGGCTGACTTTCCCTTCCTGTCTTCTGGAAAGAGTTTAATTCGAGTTGAAGGTCAACAAATCCTGGCTGAGTTGAGGACTGGAGCAATATTTAGTTAGATAGGCTAATGTCTTCTCTACCCTTTTGTATTTCTCTGCTTTCACTCTTTCCACCTCTTTCGTAAATAAAAGTTATCAAAGACATTTCGACTTTGAGCAATAATATTTTGAGATGAAGACCATCATTATTATTTATAATTTTCATATATTTTAGTCAAACCATTAAAATTTAATTCTTATGTGTATAATATTCAAATAATATATTAATATAATATACATAGTATATATTGATAATACATATGTTATAAACTCATAAAATATAATTTATAGTATATATGAAACAATGTCACATGATATGTTACATACTAATATATATTATATATACATTATATATACTATACACACTATGGGGATAGAGGGGTCCTCTGATAAGATTCAATTAAATATACAATTATAGGTACATATACAGATGAATATTTACATCCTGATAGATATCTAGCTATATAAATAGATGTTATGCAGTTGTTTCTTATTCTTTGTGACCCCATTTGGAGTTTATTTGGGAGAGGCACTGTTTATGCCTTTGTTTGTTATTTCTTTCTCCTACTCATTATACAATTGAGGAAACTGAGTCAATCTGGGTTATATGACTTTTCCAGGGTTACAAGGCTAGTAAGTGTCTAAGGCCAATTTGCACTCATCATCCTGACTCCAGACCTGACATTGTAGCCATTGCAGAGAGGCAGAGAGAGAGAGAGAGAGAGAGAGAGAGAGAGAGAGAGAGAGAGAGAGAGAGATGGAAGCTATAAATTGTGTTCAGAACTCTTTTTCTCTCTCATTTACTCCTTTACTCACTATTACAAGATAAAATTTATAAGCAGCAAATTACTGTTGAAGAAAACATTAAAATGATATGCAGAGTAAAGAATTCAATCTTTGAGAATATGTAACTAAATGAACAAATCATAGAAACTACAGATGTTATGAGAAAAAAAGACAATGAGATTCTATAAACAAATGAGACAACATAAAACAACTTCATGAGATGCTGCCAAAGCAGTCCTAAGAGGACTTTTTTTTTTTACATCTCTGAGTACTTTCATCAAGAAAGAAGAGAAAAAATGGATCAATGAACCAGGTAAATAACTAAAACAAATTGAAAGGCAAAAGTTTAAAAATTCCAACTAACCATCATAATAGAAATTTTCAAGGTCAAAGAAGAAATATATAAAATTGAAAATAAAAATACAAATGAACTTATTTTTTTAAAAGTTAATAGAATAGATAAACTGTTATCTAGTTTGATTTTAAACGGAGATTACCAAAACCAAATTACCAAAACTAAAATTTAAAAGAGTAAATTCATTTTAAAAAAGGAGATGAAGAAAATCTACTAGAAAATATTTTAATTACATGACATGAAAAGTAATAAAACATAAAATGTATAGTTATAAAAACGTGTTTTAAAAATGTATTAACAGAATAAGAAATCTAAATTTTAGACAACCAAATCTTAGAAAAAGACTTGAAGTGATGCATAAATTATTTCTCAAGAAAAGGAGAAAAGACATTTTCCAATTGCTTTATGAGGTAATGCTATCAAATTCTTAAGAAACAATTTATTTTGATAACATAAATTGCTTACAAAAATAAAAAAGGGAGAATTTAACAAAATTCTATGATTCGACAAATGTGGTCTCAATGCCTAATCCAGGGAGGAATAAAACAGGAAAATAAAACTACAAACTATTATCCCCAATGAATATTGATGCAGTATTTTTTAAACAAATATTGTTAGAGGCTAAAACAATTTATTTAAAATATTATACACCATGTTTCTGTTGGATTTAAACCAGTAATTCAAGATTGTTTCAATGCTGGGAAAACTATATAATAGATAATTATATTTTCAAAATCAAAATTATGCAACTATAACAATTGATGGGGAAAAAAGCTTTGGGTAGTATATAAAACCTGCTTATGGACAATAATATTTAAAAGGATAAGAATGAGTGGATTTTTCATGAATGTGATAAATAGTATCTATATAAAATCAAAAGCTAACATTATTTGTATTAGAGGAACATTAGAATAATTTTCAATAAGATCAGGGTTATAGGAAGTATATTTATTGTCATTGCTATTATTAGATTTTATTCGAAAAATGCTAGCTATGGAAATGCAACAAGAAAAACAAATGAGGAAAGAAATGGGCAAAGAAAAAAAATAAGTATTTTATAGATTATTATTTCCATTAGAGAATAATCTAATAAATTCATTTAAATGGCAACTTGAGTAATAGAACATCATATCATATAAACCAGCAAAAAATATATCCTTAAATTTAAAGATTTTAAATAAAAAATTCTAGCAGGGATTCAACTAGATCACAAATTTATAGGTGGAAGCGACCTAAAAGACCCATAGACATCTAAGGAAAGATTCCCTGGGTCCCTCAGAGTCTCCGCATTTTACAAAGGAAATAAGTGGGGATTATCAATAAACTCAGAAGGAAGAGATAAAAAGAGAAATTCCATTCAAAATATCTATAGAATGTTTTACAACTCTTTTCATTGCAGCAAAGAATTGGAAATTGTGGGTTTGTCCATCAATCGAGGAATGACTGAACAAGTTGTGGTAAATGATTGGGATGGAATACTATTGTGCTATAAGAAATTACAAACAGTATATGAGTATGTGACTTGGGGTTTGGGTTTTAAAGGATTACTCTTTTATAAAAATGAATAATATGGAAATGGGTTCCGAGTGATATATATGATGTATGTATAACCCAGTGGCATTGTTTGTCAACTCCAAGATGGGGAGAGAGAAAACGTGAATCATGTATCTACAGAAAAAACAATTAAAAAGAATAAAAAGGAAAAAATTACAAACAGGATAATTAAAAAAAAAAAACTTAAAAAGTAGTCTTACATAAAGTGATGCACAGTGAAGTGAGCAGAACCAGAAGATCATTGTACATAGATAGTAACAGCAATATTCTTTTGATTAAGAATTGTGAATGACATAGTTATTCTCAGCAATATAATGATCGAAGACAATTTCAGAGACTCAAGATGAAAAATCCATCTGCCTTCAGAGAAAGAACTGACGGTATCTGAATTATTTCACTTTCTTTTTTCATTTTTTTGCTTCATATCTTTTTTACAAAATGACTAATACAGGAAAATGTTTTACATTATTGCATGTATAAAATCTACACTGAATTGTTTACTACCTCAGGGAGAGAGGAAGGATGAGACTGAATGAGGGAGGGAGAGTGGGAAGGAGTGAGACAATCTGGAACTACAAATTTTGCAAATGAATGTTTAAAAAATGTTTTTATATGTAATGGGGGAAACAAGATGTTTTTAAAAATATACCTAAAGAATGTATAAAATACCTGAAAATCTATTTATCAACAAATAAAAACTGTCAAATAATCTTTATAGAAATCAATAATTGATTTAGTCTAAATAATTGGAGAGGTATTCATTATTCTTGGTTCACCCATTCATTCTGATTAAAATGGCAATAATCTCCAAAGAATTTACAAACTCAGTATCATACCAGTCAAATTGGCACAGTATTACTGTATTTCAGAAATATAAAAATAGATTTCTTCTGGAGAAATAAAAAGCCAAGCATCTCAAAGGAAAAGTACTGGTATATGCCAGTATCAGACTTCAAATATATTACAGAGTAGTAATAATCAAAATTATTTCATAGTATTTAAAAAAAGAAAAGGAAAGAACAGTTGATCAGTGGAAAATACCCAAAAGAAAATGCATTTATTATCTAAGTGTTCAATAAATCCAAGGACATTAGTTAATAGGCTAAGTACACACTACTGAACAAAAACTATTGAAAAACAAATGAAAAGTGGTCTAGCAGAAATTAGATTTAGACCAACTTCTCATAGTAGGTGTGCTCTAAAATTATACAAGATCTAGACATAAAAGGTGATATCTTGTGAAATGATGTTGCATTGACTTGTCTTTCTTCATCTGTTTTTGGTATACAAAGCCTTCTAGGAATTCCCTCTCTCCTACAACCCCCCCAGAATGATTTAGCAGTATTATTTAAATGCTAGAGGAACAGATTAATGGTTGTAAGCTAGATTGGGAGTTAGGAAGTATCTGGCTTCACAAACTTTCTCTGATATTGTTTTGTCATGTCACCTCACATCACCTCAGTTTCCTCATCCATAAACAGGTGTAACTAGACTTTCCTCCCAAAGTCATTGCAAATATCAAATTGGCTAAGGTATCTAAAGCTCTTTAGAAGTGTCAGTTATTATGAGCAACAATAAGGGGGATGAATTGTGGTATCTGATGGGGATGGAATACTATTGTGCTCAAAGGAATAATGAACTGGAGGGACTCCATGTGAACGGGAAGGACCTCCAGGTACTGATGCAGAGTGAGAGGAGCAAAACCAGGAGAATGTTGTACACAGAGACGGATACATTGTAGGATTACTTCATGGAGATGATATGAGGAAAGTTCAGTGTGGGCTGGGAAGTAATCCAAAGGATTCTGGCATTTAAGGCCTATTTTCATATTGGGTGAGAAAAGAATGTCTCAGAACTTCCTGTGGGGTCCTATCATACCCTATAGAAACCAGAGAGGAGTAGGCTATCTCTGCTTCATCTCTTTCCAATGGATCTCTGGCAATCACCATGCTATCTGACCTTTCTGAGTCTCAGACTCAAGGAGGATTTCATGGGTCACAAACTGAACTCCATTGTTTACAGAGCATGAAAGAGGCTTCTCCCAGGGTGGTGGAGTCAAGATGGCCTCTTAGAAGCAGCAAAAGTCCAGACCTCTGTGAAAGCCCTCCCACACCTATCAAAAACAAGGGGACAGAAAACCAACTCTAACGACAGGACAGTGCCTGGGGACTCTCCTGCTCCATTCAACTTAAAAGATACACAGAGATGGCTGAATTCTTGGGTTTGAGGAAAAGGAAGAAGGAAGGTTCCAGGACTCTTCTCCCACATACTATGCTGAGTCACCTGTAGTCACTGGAATCTCAGGTTGAGGGCTCCAGACCAGAGTGAGTGCCTTGTTGCCACAGCTGTGCCAGGCTCAGGGTTCTAATCACATCCAGCAGGGAGGCAGCTGGAAGAGAGGCTCAGAGGGGAGGGAAGCCTGGTCACAGTCACTACTCTCCATCTTGGGCCTCTAGGTTTTGACCTCAGGGCAGGTCAGCTCCTCCCATCTATCAATAGTATAGATAAGAAGCCTTCAGAGGGCAGGAAAGCTCATTCTCCAACACCATTCCCCTGAGAGCTGAGGTAAGAATTCTGCTGACTCAGATCCCAATGTGAAGGCTGCAACTGAGAACGAATGAATACCTTGATAAGAGGGCAGGAAGGCCAGCTCCCTTCAACCCCACTCCCTCATCTACACTGGGGAAGATCAGACCTCAGGGCTCATTAATACTCCTTCAGACTAATCTAGTCAATCAGCAAAGCAGAGAAGAAGCCCTTTCAAGACAGAAGAATAGACCAGAAGGAGGATGACCAAAAAGCTAGGGATGAAATTCAGTCTATAAAAACTAGAATCTAACACTTAGAAGCAAATCACTTCACAAGGCAGCAAGAGTCTATAAAACAAAATCAAAAGAATGGAAAAAAGGAGGAAAATATAAAACACCTCACTGATAAAGCTACAGACCTAGAAGAACAGATCCAGAAGAGACAATTTAAAAATAATTTGACTACTGGAAAATTATGACAAAAGAAAAGGCCTGGACATCATCCTCCAGGAAATTATCCAAGAAAACTGTCCCAACATTCTTGAACAAGAGGGAAAAGTGGAGATTGAAAGAATCCACAAATCACCTCCTGCATTAAATCCCCAATTGACAAAGCCCAGAAATATAGCCAAATTCAAGTACTACCAGACCAAGGAAAAGATACTATAAGCTTCAAAGAAGAAACCATTCAAATATCATGGAACCACAGTTAGTATAACACAGGACCTGGCTGCATCTACACTAAAGTACTGTAAGGCATGGAATATGATATTCTGGAAAGCAAAGGACCTGGGTCTACAACCAAGAATCAACTACCCAGCAAAATTGACTATATTCTTGCAAGGGGAAAGTAGGGTCATTTAATAAAATAGAAGAGTTCCAAGCATTCATAAAGAAAAGAAAATTTGATGTCCAAACATAAAACTCAAGAGAATCACCAAAAGGGAATTAAGAAAGGGAAAAACAAACAAACAAAACAAACAAACAAACAAAAATTGTTAAGGGACCCAATAAGTTCAAATTATTTGTATTCCTTAAGAAAAGATGATATTTGCCAATTGTTGTTATCCTTCCTAGCTGTATAATCCTGGGCAAGTCACTTCACCCCCATTGCCTAGCCCTTACTGCTCTTCTGCCTTAGAAGCAATACACAGTATTGATTCTAAGATGGAAGGTTAGGTTTTTAGAAAAAAATATTATCATTAGGGTAGCTAGGAAAAGTATACTTAGATGGAACACTGACAACTACATAGAATGAAATGTATATATATATATATATATCTATATATATATATATATATACACATATGTGTGTGTGTGTGTGTGTGTGTGTGTGTGTGTGTGTGTGTGTATAAACCAGGGGTAAAAAAAGAAGATGATACTAAGAGAAGTGGGAAAAGAAATAAAATGGGTTAATTTTATATTTCATAAAGAAGCACATGGGGGGAGGAGGGCAGAAGACCAATACAATGGAAGGGTGAAAGAGGTTGGAGATAGTCTCTAAGAAAATTTTAATCATTACAGTGGGAAGGGTCAGAAAGGTTCAAATGGAAGGAAAACCTCCAATTCCAAATTCAGTCATCATCATCAACAACAACAACAATAGCATTGTTATCAACATCATCATCTTCATCATCATCAACATCACATCATCAACATCTAACTCTCCATCTTTTCCTGGCCTAGGAAAGATTTTTGCTTGGTGGCCTAACCTAATAGCATACTATGTAGAGTACTGAATGAGAGCCAAAAGACCTAAACTCTGGACTTGAGTGCTACAATGTGTCCTTTTGAGGTAAAAAGAAAGCCTTTTTTTCTGGACTCAGTTTCCTCATTTATGTATGAGTAAAACTTACCTGGACTCTGCATTAAGTTAATGAATTAAATCAAAGAATAAACCAGGTGTAAAAAAGAAGAAAAAAAAGAAAGAAGATATAAGACATATTACAAAAGTGAAATCAACACACATTGGCAAAATATTGGGGGAAGGATTAGTCAGAAAAAGAAGATAGGGATGACACATAGGTTGTAACCCTGGTACTTTTGTGTAATCATCAATTTCATTGCCATCATTCTCATCAAGATATTCATCACCTCTGTGACAAAGTCAGGACATTAATTCATTGCTGGAGGAGTTGTGAATTGATCCAACCATTCTGGAGGGCAATTTGGAACTATGCACAAAGGGCGCTAAAAATCTGTCTGCCCTTTGATGCAGCCATAGCACTACTGGGTCTGAACCCCAAAGAGATAATAAGGAAAAACACATGTACAAGAATATTCATAGCTGTGCTCTTTGTGGTGGCAAAAAATGGAAATTGATGGGATGCCCTTCAATTGGGGAATGGCTGAAGAAATTGTGGCGTATGTTGGTGATGGAATACTATTGTGCTCAAAGGAATAATAAGGTGGAGGAATTCCATTGAGACTAGAACAACATCTAGGAAGTGATTCAGAGCGAGAGGAAGCAGAACCAGGAAAACATTGTACATGGAGACTGATACACTATAGCACAATCAAATGTAATGAACGTCTCCATTAGTGGCAATGCAGTGTTCCTGAATAACCCGGAGGGGCCTATGAGAAAGAACACTATCCACATTCAGAGGAAAAACTGTGGGAGTAAAAAAACAGAAGAAAAACAACTGCTTGATTACATGGGTTGAGGGGATATGATTGAGGATATAGAATTTAAATGAACATCTTAGTGCAAACACCAACAACATGGAAATAGGTTCTGATCAAGGACACATGTAATAACCAGTGGAATTGCACGTTGGCTATGGGAGGGTTGGGGGGAGGGGAGGGAAGAATAGAAAATGATTTTTGTAACCAAGGAATAATGTTTGAAATTGACCAATTTTAAAAAAAAAATCACAAGAAAAAAAAGATATTCATCACCTCATGTACCAACCATATACACATCTCATTTCCATTTCCCTAGTCCTTCTATTCCAATGCATCTTGCACATTTGCTGTTAGTTACCTTACTAAAACACTGCTTCTAACTAAAACTAAAGTTTCTTACTAAAACATCACTCTTCTGGAAAAAAATACAAAGACTATAATAAGTTCCTGTTAGTTACTGTATCAGATCTAAACTTTATTACATAATTAAAAGCTATGTGATATAAAGCATAGAGTGCTGAGACTAAGATGGGAAGGCCTGAATTCAAATTTATCATATACTTGCTAGCTATGTGAACTTATGCAAGTCACTTAACCATTATCTGCCTCCTTTTCCTCATTTGTGAAATGCTATAATCATAACACCTACTTCCCAGGGTTGTTGTGAGGATAAAATAAAACAGTGTTTGTAAAGCACTTAGCAAACTTTCAAATGTGTAAAAATTAAAATTAATGTACAGTAATTTAAAATATATTTAAGAGATTTATTAGAAATAAAGGAATAAAAAGTTAACAAAATAAAAACCACATGGCCATGGCTAATCTACCTGTTCAAAAGCCCCTCCACCACAGTGGCAACCCAGGATGCAAAGAGAGTGAGACCAGGAGCCCTGCCAGATTTATCACCCTGTCTCCATCAACACATAATGACAGGAAGTCAGTGGGCTCCTGGGAAATGTAGTTTTTAGGGTAACAGATTTCTAAATACACATGTGCTTTATCAATATTGTTATTATTAGAAGTATTTGCTAAATTTATTCTCTACATGCTCTAATCTGGTCAGATTCCTTATTGTCTCTCACAAATCCTGTAATGTTCTCCCTTTTCCTCAGTCAACCCTGTTCATCCTTCCTTATCCAGCCAATGTCTTTCAATAAGCTTTCACCAAAATTATCCCAACTTCCATTTACTTTTGCCTTCTCTAACCTTTTATTCTTCTTAGAAACTACATTGTTCTCTGCAGTACTCCATATGTGGTCTTCAACTATTTTCTGGTTTGTATATCTCCTCCCTAATAAATTGTCAGTTATTAGAGTCAGGGTCCTTCCTTTAGTAATTTTTGTATCCTCTAGTGCTCTTATGTGTAAAAATTAAAATTAAATCTCAAATAATAAAAAAAAATTGTATTTTTGGAGATTTATTAAATAATCATTAGAAATCAAGGAATAAAGAGGATACAAAATAAAAACCGCATGCCCATAGCTGGTCAAAATATCCACTCACCACCATCACCACTGGCTGCATGCCAAAGAAGAGCCTCAACTTCCAATGACTTTATCCTCTGTCTATAGGAAGTACATAATGACAGGAAGTCAGCGGGTTCTTGAGAAATGTAGTTCTTTTTTTAGGGTAACAGATTTTCAATTATTCATTCCCCCTGAGACCCATGGAAGACTAGTCTCTACAGTGGGTCTTATAAACCACATGAACTATGAAATTACAATAATTTGGGGATAAAAGGAAAAGGGAGCAAAAGCAATGATTGCTAGTCACATTGACAAAAAGCCAATTTGGGGCAGTCCCCTTTGGCATAAGAGTATACATACAAAACAAATGCATTCAACCCCACACAGTTCAAATCACCACATCCCGAAGTTTACTCTGGATCTTCTGGTGCAGTGTGTCATCTGTGAAGGCATCTTCATGGGACCTTCTCCAAATAATTCACTTTCTGGATTCGGAGAGGTAGTTTGTTTCTTTACCTAAAAATTACTCTCAAAAAGAATTCCAAGCATAAGAGTGGTAAGAACTAGGCAATGCCCATCGTCATACAGCTAGGAAATATCTAAGGCCAGATTTGAACCCAGGCCCTCCTGTCTCTAGGCCTGGCTCTCAATCCACTGAGCCACCCAGCTGTCCCATACAAGGACATTCTTAAAGTCTCTCTGAAGAACTTTGATATCAGTTGTGAGACATGGGAGTCACTGCCACAGATTCTTCAACAGGGAATACCCATCTCAAAGAAGGCGCTGTGCTCTATCAGCAAAGCAAAAGAACAGTGGTTCAAAAGGAACATGAAATGGACAAATCTAGAAGCATGTCCATTCCAAATGTTCATATTACTATTTGTGTCCACCCTGTGGTAGAGCCTTCTGATGTCAAATTGGTCCAATAAGCCACATTTGAACACGCCAGAAATTGAACCCAACATTGTGGTGTCATTTTGGTCCTATTTGAGTACAAAGAACAACAATGAAAACTGTTTCTCCCATATATAACTGCTGATGATGGAAACATTTCATTTCCCCTCCTCTGTATCTCCAGTGTCTAATAGAATTGCTGGCACATAGTAGGGAAAGACTTAATAAATGCATGTTCACTGATAAAAAAAAGAAAGCGGTTTCTCCCTAAACTCTTCAGGTGATCTAGAACTTACAACATTCATGTATACTTTTAGTTTTTCTCCGCTCTCTCTGTTCCCAAGAATGTTCCTTAACCACAGCTAATGAAGATATCAGCTAACATTTATACAGTTCCTACTATGTTCCAGGAACCGTACTAAGTGTTTTACAATTATTATCTCATTTCATACTTACAATGATCCTTGGCCATAGGTTCTACATGATCTCCTTTTTCAGATGAGAAAACTGAGACAGAACGAGGTAAAGTGAATTGTCTAGAGTCACACAGCCAATAAGTGTCTGAAATCATACTTAAACTCATAGTTTTCTATTAGTTATTTCTATTAGTTATAATAGAAATACATTATTTCTATTAGATAGTATTCTATCTACTGCACTCCCTAATATGAATTAGAAGAGAAAAAAAGTGTCCCTTGATCATGTCCCAAAAGACCTCTTTGAAACTGGTGGGTTATGAAGCAGCTGGGTAACATGGTGGATAGAGTGTCAAGCTTGGAGTCAGGAGGATCTGGGTTCAAATTTGTTCTCAAACACTTCCTAGTTGTGTGACCTTGGGCAAGTCACTTGATCCTCATTGCCTAGCCCTTGCCATTTTTTGGCTTATAATTTATACTAAGACAGAAGGTGAGAGTTAGAGAAAAATAATTGTGGATTAAAGGTTTTCCTTTAAACCTTTCCTGATGCCCCTGCTTCCTACCCCTAATGTCTCCTCTCATTTCAATGACATTGCTTTTTTAATTTATGAATGTAATGGAGCTCGTCTATTGACCTTGTGCCCTCCCTATCTCTGTAGGAATAGACACTTGGCAAGTGCTTATACATACACAAGTTGTCTCACCCAATAGAGCATAAGGTTCTTGGGAGCAGGAAATATTTCACTATAGCACATGGTATACATTAAGTACCAAATAAATGCTTCTTCACTTGTTCCATAAGTAAATCTCTACCTTTGTGGTTCTAAAAGCTTTAACTTCCCCAGACTAAATGATCTTCTTTCAAATATTTTCCATCTCATTTCTCTTCCCTGCCTGGCTGCATTTGAGTGAGAGAGACATGTTGTAAGTCTCTGGTTAAGGAGAATTCTCTGGACCTCCCCATTGCCCACAAGTGGCCATGAATAAAAGACTCTGCTCTTTGTCTGTGCTCATTCTTGCCTATCCCAAGAGATGAAGAGGGTTTTTAATAAGGGCTGGCTCTTTTCTGGTCCAGAATAAAAAGCTGTTGAACTCAGCTTTTTTTAAGGGACGTGGGGGATATGATCAGTCTGTGTCCAGCCCATTGAGTTGTCCTTTGCCATTAAGTCAAAGAACATTTATAAAGCATGATAGGGCCCTGGCAGCTCAGCTGCCCCTTTCATTTCCATCAGGGTGAAACTCTCTCCCATTTTATAAAGGGACAGAGGGGTGCTGGCATATCTTTGAATCTCATTATTATATAAATATCTCATTATCTCTGTTTTCTACCCCTTGGATGTCTATGATTATCATCAAAGTAGGAAGGGGTCACATTCTGGCCCTGCCAAGATGTTTATAGAATTAGAATTCTAAGTAGCAATGTGGTTCAGTGAAAAGTGCAATGGAGTTGGAGGAGGAGCTAGGTTCAAATCCTGGTTCTGCCACCTGAGAGACAAGTCATTTTCCCTCTCTGACTCTTACCTGATATAAGAGTTGGATGGGCCAGTCACCCCATAACCCCAAAAGAATCTCCAACATAACATTTTATTTTTATATTTTGGGATAGGACAAGAATGAGCACTGACAAAAGATGACCAAAGCTCTTTTTTACCTCTCCAATGAAGGTTCACTCATTGTTTCCCCAGGTGATCCATTCCGCTTTTGGAAAGTCACAATCTTACTCTGCAATTTCCACTCATTGATCTTGTATTTTGCTTTGTCTTTGACTTTCCAGGTCCAAACAGAATATATTAAATTCCATCTCCCAGGGCTTTTAAAGTTCTTGAAGACTTCCCTATAAACCGGGAGGGGCCTTAGAGACTATCTAGAGCAAACAGGCACATGGGCAATCTCTGCTCTAGGTTTTCTCTTGGACCAATTCTAGCTTTGATCCTATGTGAAGGAATAGCAATTTTGTTATGGATGTGTATGGCAAGACTCCTGGGACTGTACTGCTGACTGGTTAGGATGGGTGTGCTCACAGCCACTCAACTCTCTCCCCACCCTCCCACCCACATAGGAAAATTCTGACTTTCTGACTCAGAAGCAGAAAAGAAGACTGATTTTGTGCCCTCTACTAACCACCCCAAAGAGTGCAGCCGAGAAAGGAAAACCTCTTTGTGGTAAATACTGTGGACTTGGGGATGTGGCCAAGCAAAAGTGAGGATTCAAAAGCCTTCCTCTCCTGGCCTACCTTGGCCTGCAAACTCAGGCTAGACAAGTCATGGTTCCTTTTGTTCTCAGAATTGAGAACTGTTATTTGGTAGGAAAATGATTTCTAGCTTTCTGATGAAAGGCCAGAGGAGAACACACACACACACACAGGCACACACACACACACACACACACACACACACACACACACAGGCACACACACACACACACACACACACACACACACTCACACACACACACACTAATGGAATTCATTAGACCTGTATTTGCTTACATTGCTGCCACAAAAGGACAGCAGAACATTTGTTTCTCTTGGAAAGCTTGTATTCTTGGAAAATACAAAAAAAAAAAAAAAGAGTCCCCACAGGGCTCTATCCGCCTCCTACCCAAGAATCCCAAGACCAGTATTTTATACAGTGGATTTGACACCAGTCTTTCAGCTCCAAAGCAATTAGCTCTCTCCAGAGGAGTTAGAATAGCAATCAGGGATCCTGGCAACATTTTGACTTTATCAAGCTTTTTCCCCCTTTTGGCCAGATTCCTAACTTGTTGTAGGTTGCAGAAGGAACAATAGAGGATTATACTATAGAGAAAGAAGTTGGACTACCAGATCAAAGGAAGATAGATCTAGTGATGGAAAGCACTTGGGAGCCACCTGTCAATCAACTGGCCAATCAACCAGCTAGCATCAGGAGCTGTGATAGGCAATGGGGGTGGAAACTGAGGCCCAAGAAACCACATGACTTATCCAAAAGTCCCTAGGTAGGAAATGGTGGTGGGGAGACTTGAACCTCAGGCATCAGACTCCAAAATCAATTGTCTTTCCATTGTTAACATCCAGTGGAGCAGAGATACGATGAGGAGGGAGTAACAGGAGAAATCTGAATCAGATCATCTTCAAGCCCTTAGAAACTTCTGGGGGAGGGGCAATGATTATGAAATAGAAACAATCTTGAACTTGGGGTCAGAGTTCCTGAATTCAAAAACCATCTCTGTCACTAGCTAGAGTATAAAGGATGCTTGATTTGAAGTGTTGAATTTTGAGTTACTGGACATATATTCAAATCCTGACTCTGTCCCTTTGTTGCATGACTTAGGACAAGTCATTTAACTTATTTTAGAGTTAGTTCTGTCTTCCAAGAAATGATGGGATGGCACCAGATGTCTCTAAGATTTTTTCCAGCTTTAGATCTCTGGGCCTTTCTGGTGTGTATTATCAGTTAAATGTGGTTGTCGCCTCAATAATCTCCAAGGAGGTCTGTTCTAGCCTCATCAAATTATGAGAAAAAGGCTCTCCACATCCAGAGACAGAACTGTGGGAGTAGAAACACAGAAGAAAAACATTTGCTTGATCGCATGGTTCAAAGGGGATGTGATTGGGGATGTAGACTCTAAATGATCACTCTATTGCAAATATTAATAATCTGGGAATAGGTCTTGATCAATGACATGTCTAAAACCCAGTGGAATTGTTCATTGGCTATGAGAGGGGTGTTGGGAAGAGGGGAAGGAAAGAATATGAATCATGTAACCATGGAAAACATTCTAAATTAATTAAATAAATAAACTTAATTTAAGAAAAAAGAAAAAAATTAAATATAGTGTCCTAGATTGACTCACTTTGGCTCCCTGGGCCTCAATTTCTTTCTTTTTTAAAATTTTCTTTTAATATTTTATTTTCCGAATTACATGTAATAACAATTTTAAACATACATTTTCTGAAATTATAATATCCAAATGGTCTCCATCCCTCCGTTCCTTCCCCCCTCCTGGTGGTGGTAAACAATTTTATCTGGGTTATATATATGTATGACCATGCAAAACTTACTTCCATATTGGTCCTTGTTACAAGAAAATAGTCATAGAAAACCAAAATCCCAAAACAAAAACATAAAGTGAAAAATAGTAAGCTTTTATCTGCATTCTGACTCCAACAGTTCTTTCTCTGGAGGTGGAAAGCATTCTTTATCGTAAGTCCTTCAGAATTGTCCCAGATCATTGTATTCCTGTGAGTAGCTAAGTCTTTTACAGTTGATCCTCATACAATATTGCAGTTACTGTGTATAATGTCCTCCTGGTTCTGCTTATTTCACTCTGCATCAGTTCCTACAGATCCTTCCAGCCTTTTCTGAAATCATCCTGCTCATCATTTCTTATAGCACAATGGTATTCCATAACAATCATATATCACAGCTACTTTAGCTATTCCCCAATTGATGAATATCATTATAATTTCCAATTCTTTGCCACCACAAAAAGATCTGTTATGAATATCTTTGTACAAGTAGGTCTTCCCCCACCCTTTCTTTTTTTTAATCTCTTTGGGATACAGACCTAGTAGTGGTATAACTGGATCACAGGGCACGTACAGTTTGATAGCCCTTTGGACATAATTCCAAATTGCCCTCCAGAATAGTTGGATCACTTTACAACTCTACCAGCAATGCATTAGTGTCTCCATTTTGCTACATCCCTTCCAGCATTTTTCCTTGTCCTTTACTCTCAGATGGCTTAATCTGCTAGGTATAAGATGGTGCCTAAGAATTTTTAAATTTTCATTTCTCTGATCGATATTGATAGCTTTGATTTCTTCATCTGAAAAGTCCTTGTTCATATCCTTTGACAATTTATCAATTGGGGAATGACTTGAATTTTTACAAATTTGACTTAGTCTTCTATATATTTGAGAAATTAGACCTTTAGCAGAGAAAGTTGGTGCAAATCCCACCTGTCCCCCCAGTTTATTATTTGCTTTTGATTTGGGTTACATTGGTTTTAGTTGTACAAAAACTTTTAAAATTTCATATAATCAAAATGATTCATTGTATATCTTGTGATGTTTTTCTGGCTCTTGTTTGGTCATAAATTCCTCTCTTCTCCATAGATTTGACAGGTAAATTATTCAATGCTCCCCTAATTTGCTTGTGGTATCAGCCTTTATGTCTCATGCTGTGGGCTGTGCTCCCTCTAACTCCAGTGAAACAGATTCTCCCTGCCTACCTTCCTAATTTTCACCAGGAAAATTGCTTCACTCTCTCTCTTTGTTTATTTGTCTCTCCAGTATGCATTTTGCAGTCTTACTTGCTGGTTGCTTGGAGAGGATTCTCAGAGAGGTTTGCACTTTCTGAGCCTCTAATTTGCCATCTTGGCTCTGCCTCCCTCAATTTCTTAATATGTAACATGGGGATAACACCTATCCAAGAGCTCTGGATTTGGAATCAAACTATCTGACTTTGAATCCTGGATCTGCCACTTTTTCCCCTCTCCAAGCCTCAGCATCTTCCTCTATAAAATGGGTATAATCATACCTGCCTCTGCAGTATGGTTGGCCATGCTTTCCCCAGGTGTCACTCAGACATGAATCCCTCTTGGTTTGGGGGGGATCATGTCCTGGCATCCTCTTTGGGCCCTTCCTGGGGGAATTTTGCCCTACTCTTCGCACTTATTTAGGGGCTACATGTGGATTCATAGGTCTAGCCTTCTCCATCTTTAGATTTGTGAGAATGAGGAAGAAAGCCAGGAGAGCTACCTGTAAGGCACCTCAGGAAAAGCAGCAGAGGGGTCGCTATCAGGGAACAGAAGAAGGGATAGAGCTTCCCAGTGGCAGAGGCTCAGAGCTAACAGTGAAAAGGGAGCCTGCCTGCATCGTTGGGCAGCAGATGGGAGGTATAGTTCTTCCATCTTTCCTCTGCTTTCTTTTCTTATCTCCGTAAGGCTGGAAGCATGATGCTTCTCTGAGAAGAGGTTTATCTCTGTTTCTTAAGCATCTAGTTAATGTCCGAAGCTGGCGAAATGCAATAAAGCGATTAACCACTTGGCACCTCTAAGCCTTATGGGATATTGTTGGAATGCAGCAGAAAGGGGAGATTAGGGAGTACCTGGGAGGAGAGAGAGAAGAATTTTAAATAGCAATAAAAACATCCTAGTGATCTCCGGCTGGGGGATCTCGAGCTGGGAAATAAAGTGATTGAGATTCGTTTTTACAACATCCCAAAGCAGAGAGAATAGTTTTATGGGTGTTTCTCTAAGCAAATGAGCCCACAGTCGCTGCTGGAGCACCAGCTGGCTTGGCACTGAGGCCACTTCCAAGTCACTTTCTTCATGGGATTGTCACGAGGATTGAATAAGATAACAATATAAAGCCTTGGTGCTCCATCAGTGGCCTTTTGAGTCTAGCAAAGGATCTGAACTATATTCTGTCTTTTGAGAGAACTAGATGGTGAAGTGGATAGAGCGCTGGGGTGAATGGAACCTGGAGTCAGGAAGACCTGAGTTCAAATTCAGTCTTAGATACTTTATCCTTAATAGCTTGATAAAGCCACTTAAGATGGTTTGTCTTAGTTTCCTCAACTATAAAATGGGTATAATAATAGCACCTACTTCGCAGGTTGTTGTGAACATCCAACGAGGTAATGTTTGCAACGTGCTTATCATAGTGCCTGGCATTTAATAGGTATTGAATAAAAGCTTATGCCTGTCTTTCTTGTTTGTTAATATTCTAGCAGTTTGCCAATGTATAAGATAGTAAAAGAAAGCACCAATAGAATTCTACCTAGGGTAGAGAGTGAGTGGGGTTTTTGGCCAAGGGCACTAAAATTTAAAGGGATGTGAAACATCCTAGCAGTGACCTCTCAGCAGCATTATCACAATATCCCATGTAGGTGACAGTGAGAACACTCAATTAAGTCAGAAGATCTGGGTTCAAATCTTGTCTCTGACACTGAAAGCCTGTGCAATCTTGTGTAAGTTAATGAGCATTCCCAGGCCTCAGTTTTCTCTTCTGTAAAATGAGAGGCTTGAACTAATGCCTGTGAGTTCCCTTCTAGTCCTAGAGTTATGACCCGTTTCCCATAAAAAGCAGACTCTACCCATTCATTCCCCTGGGCCAGGGAACTGATCCCAAAGGTCCTCCCACACATACAGGAGGATTCCATCATCCTGGGGGTAGAGATGACCAGACAAGCTGCTATTAGACTTTAGCACATGAAACTCTCAAACAACCAATCAGCTGATCAATGGGGATTTACCGTGTCTCACTATATTAGGTCCCCAGCATGTGTCAGGTGCCATGAATACAAAATGAAATGCAATCCCTACTTATCCAGGAGCTCCTGTAGGGACTCGGTATTCCCTGGGTTCTTTGGTCTTGCCAAACTTTCACTCCAAATAGGCAGCATCTCGGGGCAGTTAGGTTACATAGTAGTTAGAGTACCCCCCAGGAGAAGACCTGAATTCGAAGCTCACCCCAGACACTTACTAGCTGTATGAGCCTAGGCAATTCACTTGACCTTGTCTGCCTCGATTTCCTTCTCTATAAAAATGAGCTAGAGAAGAACTAGCAAGCCCCCCCCAAGAAAACCCAAATGGGGTCACGAAGAGTTGGACACAACAGAAAAATGACTGAGCAATAACAGGCAGGATCTGAGCTGATGCCAGGCCACCAGGTAATCTCAGCCAGCTGGGCATATCCTGAGAGCTCTCATTGCTACCAACTTTGTCTGGAGGAATCTTATTTTCTCCCAGTGTTGAGCAAGGGATTGGGAGAACTACTGGACACTACCTAAGGGTGTGACTTTGACTTCACCTATCTGTTTCTTTTCCTTATAAGGGCATTTTAAAAGGATGCTAGAAAATGAAATCACCATTAAATCAATCACCAACTGGAGAAAGCTAGGAACCAAAAGGCTTATTTTGGGTCAGATGTGGATGTGGGCAGAATGATCCACTGTGTCCGTAGCATAGGAGGTAGAACCATACCTGGAATTCCACTCTGACAAAGGATTCTCAAAGAAGAAACTTCACAGCATTTCAAATCAGGCCTCCTCTGAGATTTAGAAATTGAGAAGTTTTGCTTGAGATCTTCAGAGATTAAGTGATTTGCCCAAAGACACCCAGCCAGTGTGTGACTGAGGTGGAATTTGAACCATTCTCTCAACTTCCAGGAGGTCTTGCTCTGTCTAATGGTTCCCCGTTTCTCAACTCTGACAGTGCCAGCTCTAAAATGGGATTCAATATCCTTGATTTTTCTTTCTCTATTAGAAGTCCAAGAAGAACCTCATCACAGGATCAACTCATTTCTAACTTCATCCCATGGCACAATCCCCAAGTACAATGCTAAAGGGTGAGAAGACTGATTCTAGCTGCTCAAATAAACAATTTCTTAAGTTGTTCTCTCAGATTTTCTCACCATCCCCCAGAAGGCCCTAGTGGAATACACGTATTCATGTTTTTAAAGCGTGGCATCAAATTTCTTTCACCCAGTTCGGTTATTTATGAAGATTTTCCTCCGATTGATGTCCTGAGATGCCAAGAAGATGTAAGGTCTTCAAAGGCAAGAGCTGGTTCATTTTTCTTTTTGAATCCCCAGCCTGGAAAATCCAAGCCATTTAATAAATGCCTGTCGATTACTTGACACTTCATCCTGCTGTTGAGTTGACACTGGGTCTGCCAACAAAGGGAAAACCTGGGAAGGATCAATTCTGCAAACATTTATTAAGTTCCTCCTAGGGGCCAGTTATTGAGGTAGATGCTAGGATTGTTAAAAAAAAAAAAGATTATGCAACTGTTTTTTACCCTCAGAGAACTTCACCAATAGGGAAGAGCTCCTGTTAACTGATGGACTCATCAACTACTGCTTGTGCCATTGATTTTCTATGCTTAGAGAATCATGGCACCCAAAGGCTGGCTTCAGGAAGATGAAGCTCTTGGCAACAGTAATCCAGAGATGCCGTCTATGAAGGGACAGAGGGGTCAAATCTGTATTTGAGAATAGATAAGGCTCTCTAAGAAGATCACAGTGCCTTGAAGTAGACTGATTCAACCTAACTTAAGGACACATTTTCAATAAATCTAGCAACATCTTTCCCCAACTATCTATCAATCTAACTATGTCTCCATTTCCATATCTTTCTCTCTCTCTTCCTCCCTCTTTCTCAGTCTCTTCCTCTCTCCCTCCCTCTCTGTCTCTGTCTCAGTCTCTGTCTCTCTCTCATATCTATAGTCTCCATCTATTTTCACCTATCTATCCATCCATTTATGTATCCATTCATTTATGTCTTATTTCTTTCTCTGCCTGCCTCTATCTATCTGCATATGATAAAATTACACCCACCCAAAATACATTTACAACCTGGAGTCAGAAGTGGATAGTATAAGAAACAGTCTTTATTTTTTCTCATGAGGAAGGGGTGATTGCCCTAAGGACAATGGCAAAGCATGAGTGCTATAAGGATGATATTAGAAGTTGGGTCTTGTTATATTAGTTTAGAGATAAGAAGTAGAGAAGCTGGCTTGAGAAAGAATTGGAGTTTCAAGCAGAGCTCAGAGTGTCAATTTCAAATGTTGACAGTTATAATGGTTTTTCTCTGGAAGTTGGTCTCTGGCAGTTGGCAGAGTCACACACAAATACTCTTGCTCTGAGGAGATATCTCTGCCTCTCTCTGTGTCTCTCTGTCTGTCTCTTTGTCTGTCTCCCTGTCTGTCTGTCTGTCTCTCTCTCTCTCTCTCACTGTCTGAGGTAAAACCTGAAGGAGTTAAGTGTTTTCTTTTTCCAACTTGGAAAACACTAGTGACTATCTATTTCTGTCTTTATAGATTGTTTAACTCTGGGAAGACCAAAGAAAGACCTGGTCTTTACTTTGGACTCTGAGTCTGCTAAGATTCAGAGTCCTAACTTGATTCTTGTTGAGACTCAGTGAGCTAGCCCTTGTTATTTTTATAACTTGGAGGCAAAGTTAAGAATTATAAGGATAATAGGGTATTTTATTGTAGAATAGGGGAAATTTGGGTTAGTTGGATTAGCTAAGATTAGTGCAGCCTGTGAAAACAGGAGAAGTGGTGGTTCCTTGTGGAACCAGGGAGTTTTACTTGGGTGAAGTTAGAATCCCTTAGAGTTAGAAATCCTTTTATCCTTAAATATTTCAATAATATTTTATTTTTTATAAGCAGAGTCTCTATAGAATTCTTGTGCCTGACCCTGAAGAGAAGTTCATTTATGAGCTTCACTTCACTGATATAAACAAAGGATACTTTGTGAGCGTGGCAAGCAGAGTATCTGAAATCAGTTTGTAATCAATAAATAATAATCAATCCATTGCTAGATTCATTTTTGCAGTTCACCATTTATTTTTACAATTTAGATACAAGCATTGTATAGATTCCTGATGCAAGATCCTGACCCCCTCTGTTCAATACTCCATTATCTGGGAGCTGAATTTATAATCTAGGTGTGAAAGTCTACCCAATCAGAAAAGAGCAAGATACATACCATGAGCTCATCATGGGCTTCCATCAGGGAGGAAAAAGGTTATGGAGAGATATCCATGTCCTCAGGAGTGACTCCTCTGGCTCCTTAAAAGATATAGTATAGCCTAATGGTTTTCTTCCTTGAGATAAGAGGTCTCCCATCTCACTGGGCCTGTGGCAATAACAAAATGTAATTCTAAATAGTCTTTCATTCCCTAATGGGGGTTTAGGATGGATGTCCACCCTGAGAAGAACAAATTAATTCTTTTTACTCCCTACATATCTACCTGGCTGCCCCTATATAAAGTCATCTCTAATTGGTTAAGTCACTTAAGCACAAGCTCAGTTTTTTTCATCTGTACAATGGGGAAAATAATAACAATCCCCACCTCATAAGGCTTTGGTAAGAATCAAAATATGAGATGAGATAATACATCTAAACATGTATAAACTTCAAAGAGCAATCTAAATATTAGTTATATTTTGTTTTGTTGTCATCATTATTATTATCTATATCTGCAAGTAGGTGGTGTAGTGGAAAGAGTGCTTAGAACTGGACCCAGGGAGGTACAAATCTGAACTCATACACTTAAGAGCTGTGTAAACCTGAGCAAATCACTTTACTCTGTTTGCCTCAGTTTCTTTATCTGTAAAATGATCTGGAGAAGAAAATGACAAACCACCCTACAACCTTGCCAAGAACATCCCAAAGGGGGTCACAAAGAGTCAGACACAACTGAAAAATGACTGAAGGAAAAATATCTTTTTGATAGTTGATCTCTCTCTCTCTCTTTCTTCTGTTTCTGTCTCTCTGTCTCTGTCTCTGTATCTCTGTCTCTCTCTTTGTATATTGCTATATGTACTTACTAGTTATCTGTTTACTTGTACATAGAGAAATAGATATGAATATCAATATTATGTGACTTGATTGTTTTGCTCTTATAAATAAGATCCTTGGTGGGAAGGAGCCCAAACATGAAATTTCATTGCTATAATGTTAATAGTGGATACTCATAAGATGCTTTTAAAGCACTTAATTTAGACCCTCTATATCTGAGCTTTATATTGAACTTTCAGTGTGGAAATTCCTTCAACATACAAACTAGCAACATAGCTGAAATTTAGAACCTTGGAGAGCTGCCTGGAGCAACTGGAAGGTCAGTGACTTGCCTAGAGGCACAGGAAGGCCAGGAAATATCCAACTCAGAACTTGAACCCAGCTCTAGAGGATGCTGCTGCTAGATTTAATAGTACAACAATACTTCCTGCCATATACTCTATGCTTTAAGGTTTGCAAAATGCTGTTTCTTCAGTATTTCATTTGCTCTGTGACTGTTGTGTGTGCCTGGAATGCTCTTCCTCTTTAGCTCTTCCCCACAGCATCCTCAGCTTCCTTCAAGGCTTAGCTGCCAGACCTCCTCCCTTTCTTAGGTCCCTCTCAGCCCCTCTCCCAATGGCCTTCCATTTACTTCTCCACACTTGCTGTTTTCCCCAAATAGAAGGTAAGCCCACTGAGGGTAGGGGCTATTTCCCATCCAGAATAGGTACTTAATCATTGCTCACTTGGATTGAATTCTAGCATTGTCCAACACACAGTAGGAGTTTCATAATCCCTTGATTCATTACTTGTTGATGGAATCCTCTCAGTAACCTTGTGAAGAAGATGCTTGGAGGCATTATTGGCCCCATTTTTGAGCTTAGGAAACAGGAACCCAGAGGAGGAAAGTCAGTTCCCTGGTATCAGAGCTGGAAGGAACTTTAGGCATCGATGTTCTAGGTGAGCAGCTCTGTCCTTTTTGTGTGGGTGCCATGGACCCCTTTAGCATGCGGCCTGGTGAAACCCACCAATCCCTTCTTGGGAAAATAAATATTCTTTAATGTTGTGCTCCAAACTCTCCCCCACCTCCGATGAGAAGACAAGTGAGATGATGTCCATCACTCAGGTGATGTCGTGCCACACACATTTCCATATTAACTGTGCAAAAAAAGCAAACTTTGTAAAAATGCTGAAGATCAACTCCTTGGGATAATAAAGGAAACTAGTTCTAATGAAATAAAGTCATGGGAACGCTTTGAAGTTCATGGATGCCTGGCTAAGAACCCCTTCTTCTTACCTCTATGAGGACCGTGTTCTCATTTTGTTGAAGAGGATGCAGTTTCCTAGAGAGGGGGAAAGTGACTTGCCAAGGTCACATAAGAAGCAAATAAGATATGTGAAGCCAGATCCTCCACTCCAAACCCAGGACTCGTCCCATGAGCCTATGCTGTTAGGAAGAAGGCAGTTAGAGGCAGCCAGGTGGCATCTGGAGTCAGAGAGACCTAAGTTCAAATTCAACCTCAGACACACTGGCTTGTGGTCCTGGGCAAGTTAAGGCTGTTTGCCTCAGTTTCCCCATCTGTAAAATGAGGATAACAATTGCCCCTCCTTTGAAAGGTTGTTGAGAGGGTCCAATAAGATGTTTAAAGGGTATTTGCAAACCTCATGGTGTTATGTAAGTGCTGGCTATTAGGAAGCCTTGGCATTGGTCTCAATGTAGAACCTGGCAGACAGGTTCTTGGGGCATCCCGAGAGAGCCTCCCCGTCCCCCCCCAGCCCAGCTCTATCCTTCGGCCTGGTCCTGTTCCCAACATGGCAGGCATGCTTCTGGGAGGCAGCCCAGCCCTGAGCAAGGCCCTGGGTGATGGATGACTGTGTCATGACTTGTTACATCCCGTTAGTTGATAACTCTGTATAATTAATTGGATGCCAGCTGATGTGGCAGCAGGTTCGACACGTACAAAATAAAAGGTTGTCCGTGCACCACAGAGCACATCTGTTTAATGGCATAATTCAAATTAATTTCTCTCCATCCTGGATATGAGCTTATGGCTGACTGCTCGGCAGCCGCAGCCGCAGCTCCCAGAGACGAGGCCGAGCGGCTCAGGCTTGCTGACGAGTCCAGCCGCCCCGGAGTCTGGACTGGCACAGACTGTGGTGGCTGTCCACTTTAAGGAGATTGGTAATAGTTGAGAACTTCTCTGCAATGGGTGAGACATGAGACAGGATCCCCGGGGAGGGCTTTCAGCCTCAGTGTACCCGAGAGTCCACTGATTTTTTACACCTTCTTGGTACAGACGCAGAATAGGAGCTGATGAGAGTTGGAGTGATTTGCCCACTCAGAGCCCTTTGGGGCACATAGATAAGGGCACCCCACAACCCTGTCCCATGAGGTCTGTATAGCAGAAGCAGCTACCAGGGGGGAATTCTTTCTTCCTCCGCAGACCTGGGGGCTCACAGCTCGTCTAGACAACAGTGTATACTGAAGGGTGTCTTTTGCCCAAAGCCTTCCTCCCATGACTCCTTTCCTTTTCTCCCCCTCCTGGCAGGGCCCTGAGCCTCCTCTATCCACCCAGCTGTGGTAGAGAACCCAGAATTCCTGTTCACTTTAGATTTTCAAGCCTGTTCCCTGATTCCTTATGCTGGTAGACCAGAATCCCCCAAGACCCTCATCCCGTAGAATAAATGTGATTGCTTGTTCCAGTGGGGCAAGTGAGGAATCACCAAGCAATATGGAAGATCCTTGACTGCACCATCTTCCCTGAGGCTTTACCCTCCAGGCTCTCGGACACAGGTAGAAGGCAGCTATCTGACCTGCTGGACCCCTTGGCCTCACCAGCCCTCCCACCCAGCACCCTTAAAACCTCCCTGACTTTCCATCCACCCAAAGCGGGGCCTTCCTTCAAGGAGGTCATGAGCTCATTGACAGCAAGAACACTCCCCTTTGTGTCAGTTTGATCCCGGGGCTTAGAACAAGACTCGGCCTTACTAGACACTTAAAAAAGCTTCCTTGCTGGCCCATCTCCTGACTTCAGGCTGTCCCCTCATTCCTGCACGCTTGCCCTCCGGGCTTCCTTGACTTCCCTCAGGACCAGCCGAAGTCCCACCGGCCATAGAAAGCCCTTCGGCATCCCCTTTCCTGAAGGGTCCTGCCTCTGGTCTGTTTGCACACAGTCGCGCGCCTGGCAGCTCCCCTCTTGGGTCCGGATCTCCTCCAGACTCCAGGACCCATCCATCCCCTTTCTTGTATCTCCTCCAGCGCCCAGAACAATTAATGGGCCATTAAGAACTGTTTATTGATTTATTCATTAAGAAAAAATATAGGGGAGGGAATAGGAGGGAGAAGAGCTTTTAATGGATTGAAAGAGTCCACTGAAAACTATCTTTTGTGTCCTCTGCATCGCAGCTGCGGAAAAGACAAAGAGATGAAGTGAAGCAGAAGGTACTTCTGTCTGGAAAACAAGGCTTGATGCAGAGAACGTTGGGTGGCAATGGAAGAGGAGTCTCAGGGGAATACGTGGACATGAGCCCAGGATCCCAGGTTTCAAGTCTGCAGGAGGAACCTTAGAAGCCAAGCCTTTCTCCCTTGTGCTCCAGAGGAGGAAGCTGAGCTCCTGAGCTATCACGGGGCAGCAACAACTATAGTAAATAATGTTATCAATCATAAACCTTCTTCTTGTTATTCAGTTCTGCCTCTTTGTGACCCCGTGGGCTATACTGTCTATAGGGTTTTCTGAACAAAGAAACTTGAGTAATTTGATGTTTCCTTCTCTGGTGGATTAAGGTAAACTGGGTTAAGTGACTTGCCCAGAGTCACACAGCTAGTAAGTAGATGAGGTCAAATCTGAACTCAGGTCTTCCTGATTCTAGCATTCTACCCACTCAGCCATCTAGTTATCTCCTGACTACTATCCTAAGTGCTTTACAAGTATTTCATTTGATCGTCATAATATCCCTTGGGAGGGAAGTGCTTGGAAGGCTCTTCAGAGACCATCTGGTCCAACCTCCTGGTTTTACAGAGGAGGAAACAGAGGCCTCAGGGATTGAAGCATTTTTGTTTAAGGGTCATAATCATAGAGGTGGGATTCAAACTCAGGTCCTCTGACTTAACTCCAGGGCCCTTTCCACATGACCACACTGTTTTATCTAGAAATCAGCATGACTGTGTGTGTGTGTGTGTGTGTGTGTGTGTGTGTGTGTGTGTGTGTGTGTACTTGCTCTTTAATGTATAGAAAGAATTCCTAGGGAGGAAAATGCCATTCCCAGAGCAGGTCAGCACTTTCCCTCTTAGAGGGTCAGCTGAGGCAGAAGTGTTCAGTCCAGACTCAAATAGCCAGAGTGTGTCAGAGGCAGGAATAGCAGCCTGTCTCCCAGACTTGGTCTTTATCCAGCACACAAGCCTGCTTCTCCATTTAACAAGCTTTTTTTGAATCCCCCTTTTTGGGGGGGAGGGGGAGGGACTAGTTCTAGTTCTAGAGCCTTCCTTTCAGATTCTGGCTCCCATGCTTTTTAGCTTTAGACTTTAGGGGGTCATCTCTTTTCCTCAGGCCTCAGTTTCCTGATCTGTGAAATGAGGAGTCAGGATGGATGCCTTTGAAATTCCTTCTTCTTCTATGTCCTAAGGCCCTTGGCCTAGGATCAAAATCCAGAGAAAGTCAGAAATAGGAAGCAAGAGGAACACCAGCAGCAAGGTCTTTCCTAACCTGCCAATTGGCCCCCTCCCCGAGTGTGGCCGCCCTCCCTCCTCACACCTACTCTGAAACTCTTCTTTGAGCCCTAAATGCTCCTACCCTCCCGCCTCTTTACTAGAAGGGCATGTTCATGGAATTAAAGCTAAAAAGGGACAAGAGGAGGAAACCAAAGCCCACAGACAGTAAATGACTAGTCTGAGATGCCATGTCACAAAGTCCAGGGTTTCTCATTGTATAGTGCATACCTCTGTGCATATAACTGTGTTGGCAAACCTATGGCACACATGCTGGAACATGCCAGAGGGGCTGCTTCCTTCCCCCTCTCCACTGCACCTGAGGACATTTCTCCCATCACCCACCCTTCCATCCAGTAGCCCAATGGGACCACTTCCTCCCTCCCCTGTCTGGAGTAATGGAGGGGTGCTCACTTAAGGTGTGAGGGTTGTAGTTTGGGCACTCAGTCTCTAAAAGGTTCACCATCACTGGCATATAGCTTTCCCTAACACCCATATCACTAATCTGGAGCTAAAAGAGACTGGAGAGGACCTCTAGTTTAACCTCGTTAATTTACAGATGGGAATTGCTGGGAGTCATCAAGCCATGGTGTCTTGACAAGGTCACACGTGGTAACCAAGAGGTCACAGAGTGACCCTTTGGCAAAATGGAATTACCCATTCAGTCCCCTCTATATGATTTCTCTTATCTACATCCCTCACTAATGGAATTGATATGATGCTTGTTCTCTCCCTAACCTTAGAAGGAATAATATAAGAGCAATATACTTGCACTCGATTTACCCAGAAAATCACCAAAAGATACGACTCCAAAATTCAAACCCAAAAGATTACTATGGGTTAACTTTTATTTAGATACATAATTCCCAGCAAAGTCATAACCACAAGCTGAGCCCAGAATATTCCCGCTTATTCTCCTGAAGCCAGCATACAAATCAATCATAAAGGCCCATACAAAATATGCAGGTACACCAAGTTTCAACATGTCTCAGTGACTTGAATTCACTAACCAGAGACTCCCCTTCATAGAAACTCCCTGCTAATCCTGAAAAATGATCTGCCTAATAATCTGAATTGTATACATCTCTGATCTCTCAACCTTAATATTATGATTTTTGAATTGTCCTTAGAATTTCTGATTGATTATTTCTTTTTATTAAAAGTAATAAGTAAATTTCCTTGATCATTTGTAAGCTCAACCTCCTCACAGGGTAATGAGAAAATTAAGCCACCTGTGACAAAATCATTTATCTTAGGTAGAACCTTTGTTCATCCTGTCAAAATCTGTAATCACAATACAAGAATATAGTATGATCTCAGAATGTTAAATCAAGTGATTTGTTAAAAGTTAATGTATCACGTTTCCAATTATCTTTATTTGAACATGTGTGTTAGGTAATGTATCTGTGTGCCAAGAAAATGGGTATATAATAAAGACCAGACCTGAGCATGGCAGAGCAGCCATTAGATGTAAGCCTGCCCCTGGCTGAAACACATTTATAGCTGTCTTCCATTATTTTATTTTTTCTCCTGCCATTTGCCACCTGCCAAGAACCCCGGAGACATGAGTGGGGCTGGACCTGGCTCATGACAGGGCATACTGAGGTTCAAGTGACTTGCTCAAGGTGGAACAAGTGATCAAAGTAGTAGTGTCTGTCCATAGTTGAACTAAGCTTGTTCCCCCAACACCCCCAGTGAAAGGTGTTTTCCAGTGTTCCCTACTACCTTGAAGGTTCCAGCACAGAGCACCATGCCTTACAGCAGTAAGCACCTAATAAGACAGTAGCTAGATGAACTGAAAATGGAATTGAATTGGGGAAAACAGGTGGGATGTTCCAGGGCAAGGGGCCATGAGCTTCAGAAGGTCCTCAAATTCAGGAGCAGAGGACAGCCTGGAGCTCTCTGCTGAGAGCTTTGGACCTCAGAGAGCTAAGGGAAACTGAACAGCGAGGATGATTTGGTTTGGTTTTCAAGGGGCAGAAGGGCAAACTGTTGCTGCACATCACGGCAGACCAATGGAGAGCCAGAAGAGTGAGGAAAACAGCTGGAGAAAAACCTCAAGAAAGGCAAAGCCTTGAGCTCTCTTGGTCCCAGGACTGCCCTGCCTAGCTCTGCCTCAGAACAGGAGGCTTGGGTTTACTCCATCCTAATGGGGACATGGGTGAGAGGGTACAGAAGGAAGTGCTCTGGACCAACAAACAAAGGACCATGGTCAAGTCATAGGTCTCTCACCAGACTGCTGTGCTAAGCTCGGGCTTGTCAGCAAACTCCAGGAAAAGGAGTCTGTGTAGACGGCTGCCTCTCGATGGGATCCCAGTTTCCAAAGGACTTACTTCCTGGCCAATGTGCTCCTCACTACGAACAGCTTTACCCAGAAGACCTTTCTAAAGGAAACACCTTCTGTGGCATCTACTGAGAGTTACAATGCCAGGCATGTGGGCACAGGTTCCATGAGCCTGAATGAACGGAGTGTCATAGTCTGCTGTTGGTGAGCTGTAGGGCACAAGGTGACTTCACTGTCATGACTGAGTGGCATGTTGTGGATAGCCTTCATTAGTACCTCTGCTCTCCAGGGTCCCACATTTCAGATGTTCCAGCTGATTGATATTTCCCAGTAGACCACACGAGATGGATTACTTACATGCAAAGAACATCATCCACAGAGACATGAGATCCAGTAACATATATCTTCAAAACATCTTTTAGTCCTTACCTTCAGTCTGAATCAGTACTGTGTATTGGTTCCAAGGAAGAAGAGCAGTAAGAGCTAGGCAATGGGGGTGAAGTGACTTGCTAGAAAATGTCTGAGGCCAGATTTGAACCCAGTACCTCCCATCTCTAGGCCTGACTCTCTATCCACTGTGCCACCTAGCTGTCCCCCAATAATATATTTCTTTATGATAGTTTAATATTGGTTTGGAAACAGTAAAATCTTAATGGAGTGTTATCTAACAGATCCAACTGACTGCCTCCATTCTCTGGATGAACCCTCAGGTGATCTGCACGCAGGACAGAAGCCCCTTCAGCTTTCAGTGGGATGTCTTCTATGGCATTGAACAGTATGAACTCATGACCATATTCAGACATCCCTAACACAGACTCGATTATTTTTATGATAGACTGTGAGTACATCACTCCAAGTCCCATTAACTAGAGAAGAGGCTCAGAGTGGATTGTTTGAAGATGGGCAAAGAAGAACGATCTCTTTTCCTTTGGGCATTGTCTTCTAGTGAGCTCCTCCAGCCAGTATGCTTCCCCTCAAATCACACACGATGCTCCTGAACCTCTTCTCTGCCTCAAAGATGACTGAATGATAGTAGTACCTCCAAGGATATTGACATCCCCAAGACTGAACAGATTTTTGCAGAACCAACCCAGAACTTCCCATCATGAGGTTGTTTTTGATTTGCATTTCTCTTGTTATTGCTGATTTGGGGCATTTTTTCATGTGTTTGTGAACACTTTGCAGTTATTTTGAGAAATGTTTGTTAATAGTCTTTGAATATTTATCTATTGAGAACCCAGGGCTTCTTTTTATCATTATCCATTTTTTCCAAATTAATTCAAATTACGAAGATATTTCTGAGGAAAATCATTTCACTAAGATGTTTTCCAGGATATATTCTTTCATTGAGGTAACTCAATGATAAATTATTTTACCATTTATTTCCAAAACAAGTCATTTTACCAAAAAATTTCCAAGACCAGCCATTTCACTGATGCCTTCCAAAATAAATAAATCCATTAAGTTGATTTCCAAACATCACCAAGATACTTCCAAGAGAAATCATTACCAAGATGTTTTCCAAAACAAGTCATTTTGCCAGGATGTTTTCCAAGTTAATTCAATTCACCAGATGTTTCTAAAATCAGTCACTTCACCAAAAGTTTACCAAGATGAGTGTTTTCACTGTTTTTTCAAAATAAGTTGATTTGTCAAGTTAATTTCTGAGTGAATTCAATTCATTATAATGTTTCCAAGATAAATCATTAGCAAGATGTTTTCCAAGACATATCATTTAAGCAGAATATTTTCCAAGTCAATTCAATTCATCAGATGTTTCCAAGATCAATCATTTTACCAAAGGTTTTCCAAGACAAGTTACTTCACTTTTTTTCTAAATAAATCAATTTGTCAAGTTGATTCTCAAGTTAAAATCAATTCACTAAAATTTTTCCAAAATAAATTATTATACCAAAATGTCTTCCAAGACAAGCCATTTCACTAAGATGTTTCCAAGTCATTTACCAAAATATTTTTTCATAAGATCAGTTATTTTGTCAGAAGTTTCCCAAGATAATTCATTTCACTAAGATGTTTTTCAAAAAAGAAATCAATTCTCCAAGTTGGTTTCCAAGTTATTTCAACTCACCAAGATGTTTACAAAATAAGTCAATTTTCCATATCTTCTAAAAGACAATCTATTTCATCAAAGAATTTTTCAAGGACAGTCAATTCAACAATCTATTGTCCAAAATAAATTATATTACTGTGATGTAGTCTAGGATAAAACATTTCACAGAAATAATCCATTAAGATTAGTTATTATTCCTGCCTGATTCCTGAGAAAAACACACCAAGATGTTTTATGTAGGTTCTGCAGGTCACTGGACCCCGCTTTTAGAGCTTTCTATCCCCTCTATTTTGCATGTACTTGCCTTTGTGTATATCATAGCTTCCCTAGCTCTTTGATGACAAAGACGTTTCTTTTTTTCTTTCTTTATACCCCTAGTCTATGAGCACAGTGCAGTGCTCATGGTAAGTAAGAAATTCATTGATGGTGATTTGGATTGGATTAGATGGAGCAAATGTAGTCATGTATTTTCCAAGTTGAGAGGAAGCTCCTTTACTTCTGAAGATGATTTCCCACTGCAGTGTTGCAGACTAGGGACCAACACATCTCTGCTCAAGGATTTCCAATCTCTTGGATGCTGCCTCTAAAGGTTTGCTCTGATTTCTGTTGTATGGAAGGTAAGCCCTGGTAGGTTCTGACAAGCTTCAGCATCCTGATAGATAAAGCCATTTTTAAAGGAGTGACCTATGAGTTCAGAGAGCCTCATCATTAAGCATGGTCATAGATAGGGTGACAATTTTCTGGGCCTTAGCAGTACTTGAAGACCATCACTGAAATCATAGAAAGGAAGTTCATCTCATCACCAGTAAGGCGGTACCTCCCCTGATGTGGCCATAGATCTTAGAAGTGCTTAAGGAAAGACTAAGGATGGTTTGATGATCATGGCCCCAAACCATTAGCTCAAGAATCCTGGCTACTTATTGCCCAATTGACAAACAGTCAAGAGGTATGAATAAGCAGTTTTCAGATGAAGAAATCAAAACTATCAATAGCCACATGAAAAAGTGTTCTAAATCCCCCCTGGTTAGCGAAATCAATTCTGAGGTATCACCTCACACCTAGTGGACTGTCCAACATGACAGCAAAGGAAAATAATAAATATTGGAGGGGGTGTGGCAAAATTGGAATGTTAATGCATTGCTGGTAGAGTTGTGAATTGATCCAACCATTCTGGATAACAATTTGGAACTTTGCCCAAAGGGCACTAAAAGACTGTCTGCCCTTTGATCCAGCCATAGCACTGCTGGGTTTGTACCCCCAAAGAGACAATAAGTAAAAAGATTTGTACAAGAACATTCATAGCTGCGCTCTTTGTGGTGGCCAAAAACTGGAAAACGAGGGGATGCCCTTCAATTGGGGAATGGCTGAACAAACTATGGTATATGCTGGTGATGGAATAGTATTGTGCTGTAAGAAGTGATGAACTGGAGAATTTCTATATAAACTGAAACAACCTCCAGGAAGTGATGCAGAGTGAGAGGAGCAGAACCAGGAGAACATTGTACACAGAAAGTGATACATTATGACACAATCAAATGTAATGGACTGCTTTACTAGTAGCAATGCAACGAACCAGGACAATCCAGAGGGATTTATGAGAAACAATGTATCCACATCCCAAGAAAGAACTGTGGGAGCAGAAACACAGAAGAAAAACATATGACTGATTACCTGGTTCAATGGATATATGACTGGGGTTTGGGCTTTAGAAGAACACTTTTATAAATATGAATAACATGGAAATGGGTTTTCAACATTGACATATGTATCACCCAATGGAATTGTGCATCAGCACTGGGAGGGCAGAGGGAAGAGAGGAGGGAAAGAACATTGTAACCATGGAAAAATATTCTAAATAATTTTTAATAAAAAGGAATCCTGGCTTCTTGTCCTTTATTAAAAATAAATTAAATTGATGCCTTCTGCTTACCTATCATTGATGTCCCTTCTAGATATCCTCTTACACACCTCCATTTACCAAATGAGTCCCCTTTAACAAGGAATAAGTAAGGAAAATCAGTGAACACTGTAATAGTGCCTGAGGGTGTTTGTAACATTTCTCACTCAGAGTCCCCCTACCTCCACCTCAAGGAGGGAGAAGGTTCTTCAGATGTTTTTTCCTGAAGCTGAGATTCCTTTGGCCTCCACTTCTTGAAGACAATGTGAGCTTTTCACTTTAAGAGACACAGGTCAACATGAGGCAAGAGCCCTGATTTGAGTGATGCCCATATAAGTTGAGAGAAGGTTCTTGTTTGACAATCCCATACATGTATGTGTTATTAGGTCTCATATGAAGGCTGTTGGTCCTCTTCCTCCCAGATGCTATAATGGGTGATGGTGATAGACGCCAGGCAAAAATACACACTCAGATGGGCAACACCCTAAGAGCTGCTGGTTTGGAATCTCCAGCTAAAAATAAATGTTTATCCAGCATGCAGCCATGAATGTGTGGTCTGGGCATTCTGCAAAGTGTGAGTAGTGCACACCAGGCTCCACTTGGCACGTCCAGGGCACATGTGCATAGCTCCATCCCCAAACAACCATGTGGCAACAGAACCTTTTGTTCTTGGCTGGCAGATAATGTGTTGAAACTGTCATTTAGCATAATTCAATTTGACAGGAAGAAATGCAGGATTTCCCTCAGATCTTCCTGAAAGCTCTTTCCTATTTCCAGCATCAGTGAGGAGATGCTGACATGGGGAGAGAAGAGAGGAAACTGATGATCGGTGCTTCCTTTGGGTTTCCTTAACCATCTAGCTGGATTTGAAATCACAGAATGTAGGTTCAGATCTCAACTCTGCTGCTTCCTGTGTGTATGACCCTGGGCAAGTCAAGCCCCAGCTCTCAGCTTCAGGTCTCTCTGTCATAGAAAGAGAAGCTCTCTTAAAGCTCTAGACTTTTTGACCTATGATAGGGGCAAGAACCAATGAGGGAGATCATTAAGCCCTACCAAGAGTAACCTTGTGAAGGCAGTGAGGACACATGGGCACCTACCTATGCTGGAATAGCGTCCCTGGAGTCCAAGTTTCCATGACATTGACTATAATGGCAACTTAGCACACCCTCAGGACTGGGAGGAACCAAGGAGACTTCACTACACTCCGAAGAGCCTGGCTAACCACCATTATAGACCATCTGTGCTACCCCAGGCCACAAATCCACAAGTGTATCCAGTATTGTGAAGCAACATGGCAGAAGGATTCATGCATGAGGACTGGACCACTTCTTGTTTCCTCATTGATTCTATTTTTCTGAACCATATGGGGACACTTTGTTGAAATATTAGGGTTCATTTCAGGCTCAGGCCATGAAACAAATAATCAAATATCTTATTGTAGAGACAGCAACTAGGCCAGAAATGAACAGTCTCTTAAATTGCTTTAAGATACAATTGAGAGGGAACCTAGGTAGCTCAGTGAATTTAGAGCTTGACCTAGAGACAGGAGGTCCTGGGCTCAAATCTGAATACTTCCTGGATGTGTGGCCCTGGGTAAGTCACTTAACCTCCATTATCTAGCTCTTATTGCTTTTTTTACCTTGGAACTAATACACAGTATTGATTATAAAACAGAAGATAAGAGTTTTTTAAAAGATACAATTGATAGTGGTGCATCACTTCCAATCGCTTTTTGGGCACCACCAGAAAAACATAATAAGAACTTCTAGATTAAAAATAATTTCCTCATGAAAAAGGAAACAAGCATCACAAGGTGCCGTATCAGTTTTTTACACCAGTCATTTCCTCTCCACCATCTCCTACCAATTAAACTTTTCTTTTAAAATGAGAAAAGAACACAGTCAAAAAGACTTTTTTTGATAGAGTATGGAATATTGCAGACTCATGGAGCCCTCTTCAGAAAGGAAGGACATGGGTTCACCCAACAATTCTTCAGGACTAAAATTGGTTATGGCAGTTATTGGTTCCTTATTTAATAAGTCAGCTTTACTGAGGGTCTGGACTTGCTAGTAACCCAAGAGCATGATGTGCATAACTGTGATTTCTAATTATTCCCAGGAATTTTGTAGGAGGCCACAATCCTAGAGTTCTAAGGTTTTGTGTATGCTGACCTAAGGGGTACAGAAGGCAATGCAAGGGAGAGTTAAACAACTATTTACCTACTGGCTAGGATACAAGGATGGAGAACTCATGGTGGAGAGCCTGAGTAAGGAGGTGGGGGATAGGGGACAGCTCAAAGCACTTGTTCCTCTCAGATAACACTGATGCTTATCCTCTCTCCCAAGGATGGGAACCTTCTGGACACCATGCTTTCCAGATGGCCCTTGTTCCTGCCAGTGGCATTCACCTGGTCTAGGTGAGCTACCTGTGCCTTGTTCAATGATGGTCTTCTACCCTGAAAGTCTTCCCTGGTGAACAAACACAGATGAGAGATGAGTGTTTTCAAATTTAACTTTTAATTTTTGCTTTCTTTTTCTTTTTTTAAACCCTTACCTTTTATCTTAGAATTGATACTAAGTATTGGTTCTAAGATTGCAGAGCAGTAAGGGCTAGGTGACTGGGGTCAAGTGACTTGCTCAGGGCCAGGATCTCCCATTTCCAGATTTGGTTCTCTATCCGCTGAGCCCCCTCATAGCCCCTTTCTTTCATTTTCTTACTCTTTCCTCATCTTCTTTTTCTCTCCTCTTCCATACTCAGTCAAGAACTTAGAGAAGGAGACCATCTATGTCTGTGCCTCTCATTTGTGGTTCAGACTGGCTCAATGACTTACTCAAGGCAATACAGGTAGTAGTAAGAAGCAGAGATAGAATCACCTTGAGCCTCTCACGTCCTTGAGAACTTTTACTCCTGGCATTTCAGAGGAGCAAAAAAAAAAAACCACCATAACCATCTAAGTGGGGAAACTGAGGCCTACCTGGGTAAAGTGACTTTCCTGACATACCAGAGATGAAAATGGCAGAGATTGGATGGGTCAAGACACCTTTGAAGAGTGAAAATTTTTAATTTAATTCTTCCCTTAAGAGAAGCATCACCTCAGTAAAATCTCTAACAATTATCTTACATCTTTTTTGATCCTTCTAGTCATGGTGAAATTTAGTTCTCTCACTAGAGTGTAAGCTCCATAAGGGCAGGGATTATTTTTATTTTTGTGTGCATCTCCATTGCCTAGCACATTACAAATGGCTGCTGATTGATTAATATACCCTTACTGAATTAGACAGGGGGCTCACTACCTCTCCAGGACTCATCCCATTGACCCAACTGTTGCTCAAATATGCTGCCCTCTGCTATGGATCTGGAGTGACAGAATCCTAGATTCTGAGCCAGAAGGGGCCCTGGAAATGCAGTCCCCACATTTTGTGGATGAGAAAGCCAAGGCTCAGAAAGCTGAGATGAGTCCAGTGATCTTGCCTCTGGGTCTTCCCGAAAGCAGGTTCAGTGCACTAACCACTACTCCAGGCTGCCTCTGTGTGCCCTCCATCGAGCCTGGCACACACCCAGGTCCCCCCAGCCCCTGTAGACATCTTGACTTTGCAGTCATGCCAAACCTTATCATTTTACAAATTCTAAATTAGCAGAATGCATTGCTAAGCAAATGCAAACATTAAGCAACCAATTCCAAGATGACTGCTCTGAACAAAAACCTCCCCAGTGTGAATGGTTTGCAGTTTGTTTGGTCAAACTTAGATAGGAACTGGAGCAAACTCCCAAGGCCCAGTTTCCTGCCTCCTTCCGGATCCCCTTTCCGATGGCTTTTTCTTCTGGGGATTCTTTCCCTGCGGGCTTTGCTGCTGTAACCATTGTTACTGCTTATCTCTCAGAGCTAAATCAGGATGGCTACTCTGGTTATTGTGGGTCCCTAAGCAACAGGCTTGTGATTTCTGAAGTTTCTGATGCTTTTCCCTCCTCCAGTCCACCCACAGCTGGCCTCAGCTCCCTCAGGACACAGTGGAGAGGAATGGAGTTTGAATCCTACCTCTGTGACTTATTAACGGTGGGACCGCAGATACATGACTGGACCTTTCTTTAGCTCAATGAAAATGAACAGGGTGGGTTGGATGGCCTCCGAGGTCTCTTCCAGATCCCGACCTATTGATTCTATATCATTTCCCCCTTCTAGATTTCATTTGGCTCACTTATGAAATGGGGGTGGGAGTATCTAATATGGCTACTGGGGTCCCTTATAGCTCTAGAATTATAATCTAAAGTCTTTCCCCCCTCTCTGAGCCTCAGTTTACCCATCTATCAAATGGGGGGGGTAGACTTGACCCATGAGGTGCCTTCAGCTCTGGATTTAGGATTCCCTAAACTGCTGGGCTTTGGGACTATAGACCTTCTGGGAGTTCTCTCTGTGTTCCTATCCTGGGGCTAGAAGGCAGAAAGGTAGAGCCCAGAGAGGGAAAGCAAGCAATGGCCTCCGGAAGGGAGGCAGTGAGGAGACGCCAACCCCAGCACCTGCTGCTCTTTGTCATAGTGAGAGAGAGAAAGGGACCCAGAGCAGGAGGGGGGAAATAACCCAGAGAGACCCAAAAGGAGCCAAATCAAGCAGGAGGGAGGGGGCCACCTGGCTGTGTGGGAGCAGAGGAAGTCGTGCTGGGGACGCCGACATTGTTAGTCAGACCTCGTCCACCTTGAACTTCTGGAAAAACAGATAGATCAGAAAAGGGATTTGCCATCTGCTGAGCGAGGTCTTACCTCCTCTAATTACTACAGTGCCCTCCACACCATGCCTCCCCATGTGTTGGCTCAGGATCAGGACTGGAACTGAAAAGAAGCACTCGAGAGTAAGGGTAACCCTGAAGCAGGGATAAGCAGAAAGCCTCAGGTTTCTCCTTTATTGTATGAAGCTGTCAAATATTTTTATAGGATCAAAAGTTAATAACTGTCAACAAAAACTGACAGACAGCGAAAATAAGTGGATAAACGCCTACCCTGAACCCTAAGTCTTGAATCAAACAGAGCCAAAGAAAGTAACAACAACAAAAAAAGACAATACTTTGGTCAGGATCCTTTGTAGGCCTGCCTTAGGATCTACCACATCTGGCCATTCCTGATATTTCTTCTGCCTTTCACTTCCATATTCCCCATTTTTCTTGTGTTTTCCTGTCTTCTGCGTCAAATGTATGAAAATACAAGTTATTTCCCAACTGACAAATGGTCAAAGGATACAAACTGGCAATTTTCAGATGAAGAAATCAAAACTATCTATACTCATATGATAAAATTATCAAAGTTACTATTGGTTAGAGAAAAGTACACTAAAACAACTCACAGTGGCATTATTGACCAATGGTTCAGGAGAAAAACTTATTAATATTTTAGCTTTAATTCTGGAGAAAATTTACCCACAAAAACATTTTCTGCATTTATAATAAAGTTGCATTATTATAATTAAAAAAAACAACTCACACCTAGCAGATTAGCTAAAATGACAGAAAAGGAAAATGATAAATGTTGGAGGGGGTGTGGGGAAATTGAGGCACTAATGTACCATTGGTGGAGTTGTGAGATGATCCAACCATTCTGGAAAGCAACTTGGAACTATGCCTAAAGGCTCTACAATTGTGTATATGTTTGGGAAAGAAAGAGAGAAAGAAAGAAAGAAAGAAAGAAAGAAAGAAAGAAAGAAAGAAAGAAAGAAAGAAAGAAAGAAAGAAAGAAAGAAAGAAAGAAAGAAAGAAAGAAAGAAAGAAAGAAAGAAAGAAAGAAAGAAAGAAAGAAAGAAAGAAAGAAAGAAAGAAAGAAAGAAAGAAAGAAAGAAAGAAAGAAAGAAAGAAAGAAAGAAAGAAAGAAAGAAAGAAAGAAAGAAAGAAAGAAAGAAAGAAAGAAAGAAAGAAAGAAAGAAAGAAAGAAGTGGAGGGGATGTCCATTAATTGGAGAATGGCAGAAAAAGTTGTGGTATATGATTGCAATGGAATGCTATTGTACTCTTAGAAATGATAAGCAGGGCACTCAGAAAAACCTGGGAAAATGTATATGAACTAAAGCAAAGTGAAGCAGGCAGAACCAGGAGAACACTGTACATGGTAAAAGCAGTATTGTACAATGATCAGCTGTGAAAAGACTAAGCTATTTTCAGCAATACAATGATCTAAGACAATTCCAAAGTACTTAGGATGAAACATGTCCTCCTTCAGAGAAAGAATTGTTGATGTCTGACTAAAGATTAAGGCAGGTTTTTTCCTTGCTTCCTTGCTTCCTTCTTTCCTTCCTTCTTTCCTTCCTTCCTTCCTTCCTTCCTTCCTTCCTTCCTTCCTTCCTTCCTTCCTTCCTTCCTTCCTTCCTTTCTTCCTTCCTTTCTTTCTTTCTTTCTTTCTTTCTTTCTTTCTTTCTTTCTTTCTTTCTTTCTTTCTTTCTTTCTTTCTTTCTTTCTTCTCTTTCTTTCTTTCTTTCTTTCTTTCTTTCTTTCTTTCTTTCTTTCTTTCTTTTTCTTCCTTCCTTCCTTCCTTTCTTTCTTTCTTCCTTTCTTTCTTTCTTTCTTCCTTCCTTCCTTCCTTCCTTCCTTCCTTTCTTTCTTTCTTTCTTTCTTTCTTTCTTTCTTTCTTTCTTTCTTTCTTTCTTTCTTTCTTTCTTTCTTTCTTTCTTTCTTTCTTTCTTTCTTTCTTTCTTTCTTTCTTTCTTTCTTTCTTTCTTTCTTTCTTTCTTCCTTTCTTTCCTTCTTTTTCTTCCTCCTCCTCCTCTTCTTCCTCTTCTTGCTGATTAGTATATATAACTAATATGGAAGTGAAATTGCTTTTCATTTTCAATGGGGGCAAGGAGAGTGAAAGAGAATCTGATACCTAAAATTGCTTGAAAGCCAAAAGTTACACTGTGTATTTGGAAATAAGATCTTTAAATTCATTCCATCCATTGCCTTTTTCCTTCCTCCATTTCCCTCCCCCTCTCTTCCCCACCCTTCCCTTTCCTGTTACATGCTAGTATTTACCACACAGAATTCTTTCTTGTGAATTTCATTGTCACCTTCTATAGATGTCTTTCCATATTTTCTGCACTGCTGCATCCATTTCCTGTTTTACACTGCCATATTTCCCTACATTAATATAGTAGTTAGATATATATATTTGTTGTTGCCAGTCATGTTTGTTTTGCTTTTATAAATAGTGCACCTACAAATATTGCACAGATGGCCTTTAGGGCATTTTTGTCTTATTTATGATTTTGGAGGAGGATACAAACCTAATAATTGAATCTCTGGTTCAACAATGATTTATTTTTAACTATATTGTATATTACAATGAGAGAAAACACCATTTTATAATCTTAAGTCATTTCCTCAGTTTCCCCATCAACAAAATGAGCAGTTGGACTTAACCCCCTGAAGCTCCAGCTCTAGAGCTAGGACTCCTTCTGCTTTGGAATAGCTGGCATGACTTGACCAGAAATGGGAATATTGTCCTACTTTGCTCCTGTGTGTTCTCTCCCCTAGGGCTGGGGCTGGGACCCAGTGTTACAAGGGAATCACTTTAAAAGACTGATATATATTAATTTAAGGTCTCCAAGGAATCAGCTATGTAATTCCTAAATGAAAAACTCAAGTCAGCCGTCAGCCTTTTTTTGGAGTTTAATTACAATAGGAGCAAGAAAGGAATTAGAGATATATAGAGAGAGAGAAAGGGGAGAGAAGGGAATAGGGCTTAAATACCCCTTCTGTTTAGGCTGGGCCAAAAGGCCCAAGCCCTTAGATAGCTGGGGCAAAGAAAAGAGATCAGTCCCTATCACTCACGTGACCAAAATGGAGAAACAGTCTCAGAGGCCCCCACCTTCCGCTTCCTTCAGAGCAAGCTTCCTCCGAGCCCAGGAACCACACCGCTCCAAACTCAACCTCCCTCAGTCTCCAGACCCTCCTATCTTTAAGGACACCATCCAAGTTGCCTCCCCTCAGTCCTCACATCTACCAATCACTCTTCATCAATTTCCTTGTCAATGGAGGCTCTCGCTTAACCCAGGACCGCCCAGAGGTTTCTGGCTTTTTGCACATGTCTGTTGAAGGTCATATTTTCAAATGATTAAATCTATACTCCTTTGTTACAGCCCTTTCTAAATCCTGTTAACTTGAGTATGGTAGAGATTGGAATAATTAAATTTTGATCTAGGCTGCAGCCCTTACTCAATCCTATTAGGACTGAATAGGGTGGAGATTTATTCCAAGTATCTCCATTGTATCAATTCTAAAATCAATCAAGACTCAAAGAAATTCCTGTTCTATGCTCAAGCATAGGTCAAAGTCCTTTCCATTGTTCAGCAAAGGGTTTCTGTCCTAAAGTAATCTTAAGAAGGGAAGAGAAGGAACCTCCCATGCCAATGGAGTTCCCATTCCAATAGACTATCAGTAAGAAATTTTCCAAGTATGAAATATCCCAATGGTGAAATTTTCAACAATTATAAGTCTAAGGAAATTTGAGGTTTACAATCCCCCCTGATGATCATTGGGAGACTAGTCTCCCCATTGATCATTTAACATAATCATTTTGTAGTTCTAAATTCACTTCTAACTAAAGATATACACAATATTCAATTTTCTAGGAGAAATTAGAATAGTGAGAGAGGAAATAGAAAAGAAAAGAAAGCAAAACCAATGTTTGCTAGGCGCATTGACAGAAAGCCAAATTAGGGGCAGTCCCTTTTGGCATAAATGTTACAATAAATGTTCAATCAAAAGTTCAGTCCAATCAATCACATCCAAAGTTCATTCTTGATCTTCTTGATGAAGTGTAGGTTTTTGGCATCTTTCTGCAACAGTTCATTCTCTGGATATAAAAGTTTCAAGCTTCTTTCTTGAAGATCTTTTCTCGAACAAAATCAAAATCCTTGAAATTTTTTTTTTTTTATAACAGTAAAATCTTAAACAAAAGTCTTGGATTTTTATAAAAATACAATCTCAAACAAAAAAAAAAATCAAAAATTCTTAGATTTTAAATTAAAATACAATCCCCCCTGAAGTAAGTATTAAAAAAAAAATATCAAGTTTAGCTCAGAATGCAATGTTCAGTTATGGGGTTGTATGTGTCAATTATCAAAAGAATAGAAAAAATAATCAAAAACATAAGAAAAACTCAAAATAGACCTTGTATAGGTCCAGTTTAAAGTAATTTCTATCCCACAAGTATGTAGGACAGAATGCAGTAATATTTCACTTAGCCATTTGTAGCCAAGACTACAGGAAGTTGCCATAATATAAGAAGAAAAGAATTAGAATTCTATTTTGATGGGGAAATGTCATTCCCTTGTCTGATTTTTTCCTTCAGAGATATAGGGAGCCAGCATGATAGTCAAGCTTTGTACTTGTTTGAGTACTTCGAAAGGAGTGTAGATACAAGGAAGTCCTACGACTTAAACATAAGTTAAGTGTCGCAACCTTGAGTCTCACTTTAATATTTCTTGTGTGCTCTATTGGCACTATTCAGGTTTAGTCTGTGCTCCTTGTTTTTATCCCTTTTCCTGGAATCAGACACAAACATTAATCACAGTCCTATAATATTTTATCAATAAATGGCAGGTTCCCATAGTTTAAAGCTTTTAGGCATATATTGATATTATAGCAAGAGTATATATATTAACTTGTATTACTGCAGGGAAAAAATAATATTAATATTAATTATGTGTACCTTCAGTACAAAAAATGAGAAAAAAATCAAATATTCTGATCAAAAAATAAAAGAAAAGAAATAAGAAAAAATAAGAAAAAAAATCAGTAATTCAATATATTCTTGAAAGAAAAAAAACCAGCATCCATTTGTCTATGGATTATTCAATTCTTATGATAAGATAGAGTCACAATTCATATGATAGGATAGAGTCAATCAGTCTCAGCAGAAGATGCTTTCTTCACATGTGAGCAGTGAATCCAAGAGTCTCTTTCTCCAATCTTTATAGATGTTGGAGTAGTTAATAATATTTGGAATGGTCCTTCCCATGAAGGTTCAGTTGCTCCAGTTCGCTTGAAATTCTTTATATAAACTTTATCTCCTGGGTTCAGGTCATGCAGAGAAAAGTCTAATGGTCCAGCTTGTACTGCAGCTCCAGATTCATGAAGTTCACGTAGTTTGTGCTGTAACTCCTGTATATAGGAAGCAATAGTAATATCTCCCCCTAATAGCGATGTATAAGCCGGGGAGAAAGGCTTAGCCTGTATAGGCGGATGTCCAAAAAGCATCTCAAATGGTGAAGTTCTTTATTCATCTTTCCTACTATTTGGAGAGGAGAAAAAAAAAAAACTGAAAAAGGTTAATTAATATCAACAAAAGCAATACAATCTAAGAAGAATCATCTTTATTATACTGGGAAGTTCCCTGGGCACCCTCCTGAAGGGCACCTCTCTGAGGATCATTAGCACCTCGAGTAATTTTTGGACGAGCGCCATTTCTCATATATTGTTGAGTGTTATCATTAAAATTTTCTTCAATTTGAGCATTGTCATTAAATTCCCAATTCCTATTTCTATAATTCTGGTTTCTAAAGTTCTTATTTCTATATTCATTATAGTTATTTCCATAGTCATTATTATAATTTCTAGAATTCTGGTTTTTATAACCATTATCATAATTTCTATAGTTATTATTTCTAAAACCATTATTAAACTGTGTATTCCTTCCAAACATCTTAAGAAAGGTTCTACATTCCATCATTTTGTGGCCCTTCTTCTCACAGAAGTGGCAAGTAATGGATTGATAATTGGATTTCTGGAGAGGGGCAATTGTCGTTGGTTCATTATCATGCCCACTTTCTAATTTAGTTATCCTATCTATTACACATCTCATTTTTTTCTTCATTTCCTCCATGTCATCATTATTCTCTTTCTCCTTTTCTTCGTTTCCCTTAAAAACATATATAGCTGTTTTTCGCAATTCTTCAAGGTCCATATCTGACCATCTTGGGCATTGTGTTTTAAAATAATTTTTAATTACTTTGCAAGAATTATTTACAAAGATTCTTCTAACTTGTCTTAAACTATTCTCTTTATTTAAGTCCCAATCTAAGTATCTGTCCCCAAACTCGATAATTCTGTCCATAAATCTGGAGGGTGTTTCGTTTTCCTTTTGCTTAATTTTTTCCAGTTCCATCCACTTATCTGTACTGTCCGCACATTCCTTCATGGCCGTGAGGATGGCCTCTCTACAACGGTATAGTTGTAGATAGTCCTCAGGATTATTATAGTCCCATTCGGGATCCTGAGATGGCCAATGTGCTGCATTACGCCCCCGGGTTTTGTTGACATGAGCAATTATTTTATTTTTTTCACGTTCACTTAAAAAAGCCTGTAGTAAGCTCTCAACGTCCTTGTAAGACGGATTATATTGAAAAAATATGTCTCCCATCTTTTTTGTTACTAGAAAAGGATCTTGTTCATATGTGGGGATATTTCGTGTAAATTCATTTATTTCTTGGGGAGTAAACGGTATCCTATGTCTTAAAGTCACCACATCCCCATTTCGTCCTATTTCAGGTACTTCTCTTAGAGGAAACAGGCCTCTAGTTGAATTTTGCATCTGTGGGTCAGTTTGACAAGGACAGGTTTCTCTAGGAGGACAAGATCTCCCTTGCATTGGAATTTGGTTTTCTGTAGGAGAAGGAACATGAGAAGCTGGGATTGCAGGGGAAGGGTTTTGGGGATTAAATTCAGACAAGATTTGCACTGCACGAGAGAAGCAGTCTGTTAACTGGGCTATAGGGAAGGTGTTTTCCATCTCTATTTCAGGGAAGGAAATTTCCTCATTCAAAGGTTCAGAAACAGGTCTGTTTCTGGTAGAGTGGGTGTTTGCCCATTGATCCTGTAAGAAACATTTTAGATCTTCTAATTGGGCTTGCATTTTATCCTCAATTTTTCCTATTTTATCTTCCATATCTCCCATTTTATCCTCAATATTTCCTATTTTATTCTCAATATTTCCTATTTTATCCTCAAGTTTTTCTATTTTATTCTCAATATTTCCTATTTTATCCTCAATTTTTTCTATTGTATCCTCAATTTTTTCTATTGTATCCTCAATTTTTTCTATTTTATCCTCAATATTTTCTATTTTATCCTCAATATTTTCTATTTTATCCTCATTTTTTTCTATTTTATCCTCAACATTTTCTATTTTATCCTCAATATTTTCTATTTTATCCTCATTTTGTTTTATTTTATCCTCATTTTGTTTTATTTTATCCTCATTTTGTTTTATTTTATCCTCATTTTGTTTTATTTTATCCTCAATATTTTTTATTTTTTCATCTCTAAATATAGTATTGAGGAGTACAAAAATGACAGTACCTATTAATATAAAAATTTGGAGGTATCCTTCATTCCTCAATGCCCCTACTTCTTCAGCTGCCATATAATTGTCAAAGAATGTAGTACTCATTTTTATATGTATATTTTGTAATTTCACAAAACACGTGGGGAGCAGGGCAAAGCAACAAACTTTCCACAGGGTTTTTTTTTTTTTAATCCAGGAAGTTGTTCCTTAAGGGAAAGGATATTTAGAAACAGTTCTTCCAGCCAGGACTTTAGAGTCCTGTTGCTGAGATTTAAAAACAGCTGTTTTCTGTCTATCAGAGTCACACAGCTGGGAAGTATCTGAGGTCCGATTTGAACCCAGGACCTTCTGCCTCTAGGGCTGGCTCTCAATCCGCTGAGCTACCCAGCTGTCCCTTAAGATTAAAGGGAAGAAAAAGAAAAAACTGCTGATTCCAATTTAACTTAAGGAGAAAAGAGAAAAAGTTTTTTATACTCACGTGTTCTAGCAGCTGTGTCTTTAAGCCAAGTTTTTTTTTTTTTTAAAAAAAAGGACTAAGTGGTGAAACAGTATAGTAAAAAGGCAAGGAATTTCAAAAGTTTTATTGAGAGGATTCTTTAGACTCCCGTGTGGTCAGCCACAATGTTACAAGGGAATCACTTTAAAAGACTGATATATATTAATTTAAGGTCTCCAAGGAATCAGCTATGTAATTCCTAAATGAAAAACTCAAGTCAGCCGTCAGCCTTTTTTTGGAGTTTAATTACAATAGGAGCAAGAAAGGAATTAGAGATATATAGAGAGAGAGAAAGGGGAGAGAAGGGAATAGGGCTTAAATACCCCTTCTGTTTAGGCTGGGCCAAAAGGCCCAAGCCCTTAGATAGCTGGGGCAAAGAAAAGAGATCAGTCCCTATCACTCACGTGACCAAAATGGAGAAACAGTCTCAGAGGCCCCCACCTTCCGCTTCCTTCAGAGCAAGCTTCCTCCGAGCCCAGGAACCACACCGCTCCAAACTCAACCTCCCTCAGTCTCCAGACCCTCCTATCTTTAAGGACACCATCCAAGTTGCCTCCCCTCAGTCCTCACATCTACCAATCACTCTTCATCAATTTCCTTGTCAATGGAGGCTCTCGCTTAACCCAGGACCGCCCAGAGGTTTCTGGCTTTTTGCACATGTCTGTTGAAGGTCATATTTTCAAATGATTAAATCTATACTCCTTTGCTACAGCCCTTTCTAAATCCTGTTAACTTGAGTATGGTAGAGATTGGAATAATTAAATTTTGATCTAGGCTGCAGCCCTTACTCAATCCTATTAGGACTGAATAGGGTGGAGATTTATTCCAAGTATCTCCATTGTATCAATTCTAAAATCAATCAAGACTCAAAGAAATTCCTGTTCTATGCTCAAGCATAGGTCAAAGCACTTTCCATTGTTCAGCAAAGGGTTTCTGTCCTAAAGTAATCTTAAGAAGGGAAGAGAAGGAACCTCCCATGCCAATGGGGTTCCCATTCCAATAGACTATCAGTAAGAAATTTTCCAAGTATGAAATATCCCAATGGTGAAATTTTCAACAATTATAAGTCTAAGGAAATTTGAGGTTTACACCAGAAAGGTGGAGTTGATAGAGTGGACACTAGCAATGTCAAACATATATAGTGATGGACTGAGCACAGGGAAGATCTGGGCTCTAATGGACTACAGGCTCCATATGTCACTATAGACTGGGACACGGCTGCCAGACAAAATTGTCTGTGATCTTTGACACTTAATAACTGTGTGACTCTAAGTCACTTAGTTTCTCCAGACCTCAGTTTCCACATCTGGAGAATGGAAAGAACAGTAGTAACATTTGCTCCACAGGATTATTACAGCTATCAAGTGAGATCATGGACAGCAAGGGCTTTGAAAGCCTTGAGGCATCATGTCTGCCCCAATATGTTTGCACCAGTCTGAAACTCCCCACAAATGTCTGAGAGTACTTGGCTCCTCACAGCCTGGATCAGCTCGGGTTTGGGCTCTTTCTTTGGCTATATTTGTCATTCTAATAGGTCATAACAAGACAGGTTAGGTTTGCCTACGTTTACATTTCTCTGATTTCTCTGGAAGTTTGCATAGCATTTCTCTGTGGCTGTCAGCACACCTGTAATCCCTTCCTTAATTGTCTCTTCATGTCCTTTGTTCCACTGAAGAATATTCAGTCACATAAATGTTAATATAGAAGCTTATAGTGGGCTTAGAAAGCATCTCCATTAGGAATCTGGGAACTATGGAACTGAAGGAACTCATCTAAGCACACTGGAGTAAATGGCAGTGTCTGGATCTGAACTCAGGGCCAGTGTCGGCAGACCCAGGACTTTCCCCACCGTCCAAAGCTCTCTCAGAGATGTGCCATTTCCTTGTTGATTTGGTGTGTTCCAAGTACATGTGGTATCAGGGTGTGGGGGAAGCTGTGGCTGACTGCAGCTTGTCTTTCTCGTTTAATGAAGGTGGACGCCAACTGATGTTTGTGACGTCTGTGTCCTAACAAAAGTGGCTCCTGTCCACAGTATTATAGAAAGCAGAAAAAAGCCCTTTCGGTGGGGGATTCTTAGGGAAAGACAGCTACTGAGTGGGAAGCCAGAGGAGGGTGCAGAATGGTCTAGACAAATGGGAACAATGGGCTCAGTCTACTGAGGAAGGTCATTGTAAGATGTGGTGTGTGGAGTTCATCTAAGCAATCCCCTGCTAAGTATAAGACACAGGGCAGCAGTCTCCTCTGAGACTGATCTGGGGTCTTCAATGGCCTCCAGGCTCCACACATCACTATAGCCTGGGGCACGGCTGCCACCAAGTTTTCTGTGATCTTTGACTTTGAGAGCATCATGGAATCCAGGAAGGAAGAGGTAAGAGCCTCTCTGCCTGGCCCTAGACAAGCCACCTCTGAAGTACTGGGCTGAGTTCAAGGCTCTGTTTATGGGAAGCACACTGAGATTCTAAAGGGGGTCTGGAGGAGGATGAGCAGGATGGGCAGGGTCCATTGAAATAATGGGGGATGTTTAGCCTTGAGAAAGTGGACTTGGGCTGCTGTCTTCATGTATTTGCAGGGCTGCCATGAGGAAGAGGACTGAGATTAGAGGCAGGTGGAGAGGAGAGTGTGGAACACAGTGGATAGAGCAAGGAGCCCGGAGTCAGGAAGTCTCGAGTTCAAATGTGGCCCTAGAGGCTACCTGATCAAGGACAAAGTCAATTAGCCTTTGTCTGCCTCAGTTTCCTAATCTATAATATATATATATAAATCTATATATAAATGAGCATCCATCTCCTAGGGTTGTTGGGAGGATAAATGAAACGATAGTTATAAAGTATTCTGAAAATCCTTGAAGTGCCATAGAAATACTAGTTGTGGTTATTCTTATTGTTTCCTTTTGGCCCCTGAGGGCAGAGCCATGTATGATGAGTTGGAAATGCCAAAGAGGAAAATTGAGGCTTGATGCCAGCAGAGATTTCCAATGGAGAGAGCTATCCCAAGTGGGATGGGCCATTTCAGGAGGTGGTGGCACTTCTTTTAGGAGGAGTCTTTGCAAATAACCATTTGTTAGGCATGTTGGCATAGGGGTTCTTTTTTTCATTTGGCAGCCACATTCTCACTCTGAAGTTCTGTGAATGAATGGAGAAGCATTTATTATGCACTTACTGTGTGCACTGTGGATTCAAAGACAAACAAAACGGTCTCTGCCCTCCAACAGCTTCCATTCTAATGGGAGGAAAGAACCCAGAAAGGAGGTTCTTAAGAGAGGAAGAAAGAGGACATCATTTGGAAATGACTAGGAGGGGATGGGGAGGTAGACACTCGCCTCTCAGAGCCCAGGAACCCAAGGGACGAGTCCGGGTGATGTTGGGAGGGAGCTGAGGAAGAGGACAATCAGCTCATGCCTGCTGAATAGGGAATTTCCATGGGTCTCTGTGCCTCTTCCCCTTCTAGTCTGAGAAGGCTGGAGCAGCCTCGGTGACCAGGGTGGGAATCTTCGGGTCATGTAGGGACAGACCCTGATCCCCTGGTCACCGTCTCACGAAGTTTGTGGCGTTCACAGACATCATTCTGGACTCCCACGCTTTCTCTTCCTTGGGTGAGTCTTTTCCATTTTTAGTACAGTCAGGACAGGACCTCTCTCTGAGCATGAGAAAAAATGCATCCTGGGACTTTGCCTGGGAGCTGAGCCAGGCGATGCAGACGGGCATCTATTTGGGACAAACACTTGCACCTGTCATGCCGGACGGTGAGCTGCCTGGGCTCCAAGGAACCAGAAACTGTGGATCACTTGCTTACCCTCCAGAGCAGTGTGGCCAGTCAACAAACATTTGTGTGGGGCTCCCTGGGTGCCCTGCAGGCTCAAGAGAGGCTCTCTTGCATTTCAGAAGGCCCTCTGCGGCCATCCAGTCCAACAAGTACCAGAACCAGAATTGCCTGGACAGGAGGCTGCAGCCCTCCAGGGAAGGGGAGCCCGGAGCATCTTGGGAAGCAGCCCTTCAGAAGAGGTCTTCCTCATGTTGACTCGAGCTCTTTCTATTTCATTCCCATCCATTGTTCCTTTTCCTGCCCTCTGGAGCCAAGCAGAAAAGTGAAGGCTTAACCGTGGGTGAAGCATTAGCACGACCCGCTTCCTATCAGTGACGAAAATGGAATATTAAAACGAGTGGCGAACAGTGTCTTCCAATGCGTCCGTTTATTGAGCCATCGTTTAGGGTTTCAGAATTAGGCTTAAAATATTCACCTATTATCCTCCAAGCCTAGCAGAGAGATCACTACTAATAACTGTCGTGAGAGGTGGGTGCTAGGGCTCTCTGCCTTACAGATAAGGGAAACAGACAAGCAGAGGTTAAGTGACTTGTTCAAGGTCACACAGGCAGCATGGATCAGAGGAGGAATTTGAACCTGGGTCCTATGTGGTTAGAGATCATGCTCTTTCCAGTCTCCTTTTCAGTCTCCTGGCCAGGTTCAAATCTTGTCTCTGACATACTTATCAGGTGTCTGACCATGAGAAAGGCATTGCTTGCTCTCTTGAGTGAGAAGTGATTTGCCCAGGGTCACCCAGCTAGGAAATTTCTAAGGACAAATTTGAACCCAGGACCTCCCATCTCTAGGCCTGGCTCTCCATCTACTGAACCACCCAACTGCTTCTTATTCTACGCTTTTTGACCAATAAGAAAATTGTCCGGGTATTTGATGTTTGCTTGACACTCCATGGTGTTGGGATCTTGGGAAGATTATGTCTACTTCAGCCCAAAGAAAGGGTCATTGATAGTTCAGGGGCACAAAGAAGAACTCAATACTGAGGAGCTGCGAGAACTTCACAAAAAGCAGCAACAGCTCATGGTGATGGTGGCAAGGGGAGCTTTATTCAGGTGAGGACGAGACAAAGGAGAACGTCCCCACTTCACTAACCAAGAAAATGGGTGTAAAGTGGGGAGAAGGGCAAGACTTTGCTGAAGAACATCCCCCTGATGCAGCTTTAACAAACAGAATGGAAATGTGTTCAATGCCCAGATCATTCCCCACTCTGGAGAGATTCTGAAGCACAGGCAGAAACAAACATGGTGGGAGAGATTTCCCATAAGGCCTACACCTGGGGAATTTCAAGCCAAGTCCAATGAGGGACAGAAGAAAAAGAGAAAGAACTCCAGAAGGGCAGTCGCCTCCCTATATCATAGAGGGGGACTCCTCTTCCAGACAATAACATGGCTCCTTCCCATCATCCTCTTAGGCCAAGAACTCCCTCAATATGGGTAAAGTTAAGTTAAAATTACTTTATTTAATCTTACTGTTGTTGTTGTTTTTTTACTCATGTCTCTATTGCTCATGTTTTCTTAGTAAAGTACATCTCCATTAATGCATAGAATGCCTTGTAAAATTGGGGTTTTCTGGGGGTCTGGAATGGATGCATTCAATTTCCAGGATTCCTTATGGGAAATATGAATTTGATGCTTGACCTTTCTGGCACTCGACCTACCTTCTGGAATGAATTAATGAGTACCAAGGTACCACTGTATGTGGTCTCGGGGGTCATAATGCCCATTAAACACCGTCACTTCCTATTACCTCTAGGATCATATAGACATTCCTAGGCTTGGCAATCAATGCCCTTTGCAGCCCAAACCTCCCTTTCTGAGTTTATTATGTATGCATTACTCCCCTCTCTCAGACTAGGGTCCACCAAATTTGCTATCATGTTCTCTAAACACAATATCTCATGCCTTGTTGTCTTTCCACCAGATGACCCTGGAAACGACAGGGTATACCAAAAGTAGTCCCATGCTATTCAACTTTATTCAACTGCCTTAAGACTTTGGGGACACTCTGCCTTGCTAGACCTGGATAGGGGGGTGGAAAGAGGAGACAGATGAAAGGAGATGTTGTAGAGGTGGAAACCACAGGATTTAGGCAGTTGGTTGGCTATGGAGAAGTGGGGGGACAGAAAAATTGAGAAACCTCCAATATTAGGAACTTAAATAATTGGAAGAGGGAAGGGGTAGAGTTTGAAGGGGAAAGTGATGACTCCAGAGTTTGGCTATGCTGAATTGAAGATGCTCCAGAACATCCAATTATAATGTCTCTACATCAGATGTAGGAGTGGAGCTCAGGAGAGAGGCTAAGGCTGGATACATGGATCTGAGAGTCATTAGGGCGGAGATGAAGGTTGAACTCATGGGAAATGATGAGATAGGAGAGGAAGAAAGAAGAGAGGAGAGGAGGGGAGGGGAGGGGAGGAGAATAGAGAAGAGGACAGAAGAGGAGAGGAGAGGAGAGGAGAGGAGAGGAGAGGAGAGGAGAGGAGAGGAGAGGAGAGGAGAGCAGAGGAAAGGAGAGGAGAGGAGAGGAGAGGAGAGGAGAGGAGAGGAGAGGAGAGGAGAGGAGAGGAGAGGAGAGGAGAGGAGAGGAGAGGAGAGGAGAGGAGAGGAGAGGAGAGGAGAGGAGAGGAGAGGAGAGGAGAGGAGAGGAGAGAGAAGGGAAGGGAAGGGAAGGGAAGGGAAGGGAAGGGAAGGGAAGGGAAGGGAAGGGAAGGGAAGGGAAGGGAAGGGAAGGGAAGGGAAGGGAAGGGAAGGGAAGGGAAGGGAAGGGAAGGGAAGGGAAGGGAAGGGAAGGGAAGGGAAGGGAAGGGAAGGGAAGGGAAGGGAAGGGAAGGGAAGGGAAGGGAAGGGAAGATGGCTCAGGGCCGAGATTTAGGTAGTTTATGCCACAATTAGAGGGTATGACATGGAATAAGGGGAAGAGAACTAGGTATGTAGCATTTAGGTAGGTAGCAGGAAGGAGAACCAGGAGAATCATGTCATAAAAACCTGGAGATGTGACAGTGGTTGATGATTGTCAATTTGCTTATTATTCCCATTTTACAGATGATCAAACTGAGACTCAGAAAAAAGGGACTTGCCCATGACCATACAGTACAAAGCTTATCAGAGACGAGATTTGAGCCCAAGCCTTCATGGCTCTGAGGTTAGTCTTCTCTCTCCTCTACACCATGTTCTCTATCTTAAAGAGAAATGTATTTTCTAATCTGGGAAGCTCAAAATCCCATAATTCTTGCTTCAAGACTATTGATACAAAAATTCTCCAACATCTTCTTAAAGAAATATGAGTTTTCTGGTGGTCTATTTTATAGCCTTCTTCCACTGGGATCTCCTGAGAGCTTTTTACAGACCTACAGAGATGCCTTGAATTTTTCCCACTGGTCTCCAGGGAGGAAATCGCCCTTTCTAGCCACAGGGAGCAGAGGGGGATGGTGCCCAAGGCTTCAGAGACCATTCATATGAAAGGAAGTCAGGTCACTTCTGTCCAATTTGAGGTGTTTCCTTTTTCCCTGGGGCCAGCTGGGGTAGGAAAAGAGGGAGTCCAGGATCTGGATTTTGCCTACCAGCTGGGTGAATAATCATGCTAACATCAGTGGGCCAGGGCCCCTCTCTTCCTAGCCTCAGAGAGAATAAACAGAGCAAGTAAAAAAAAAATCTAATTTTTTAATAAAGTAGACCACTTCTTCCAGGTTTAACACCAGGCATTGTTGTCATGGAATCAACAACCTTTTATCCTTTACTTGAAACAAATGAAGTACCACCCTGGAATCCTGCCCCTTAAATTTCTAGAGCAAAACAATTTCTTTGGTATGGCTGTATACACCATCAAAGACTCTCTAGGAATGCACCTTGTGCCAAAATGATCTCCTGATTTTATGGGCAGTGATGACCAGAGTGGATAGTTCGGGAAATCTGGGTTTGAATCCTGGCCCAGAAACTTAATACCTAAGATAAGAAAAGGGATTGAATTTGACATTTAGAGGCAAAAAGAACTGAGTTTGAATCCTGGTTCTATCACTTAACCCTTGGATCTCAGTTTCCTCATCTGGAAAAATGAAGATATTGGATCCAATATCCTCTGACCTCCCTCCCAACTCTTAATGTGCATTCTTATGATTTCTGTGTGACCTTAGAAAAGTCATTTCTTTGTATTCTTCTATCTAAACAAAATAAGGCAGTTGAGCCTCAAAGTCTCTTTCAGTCCTGAATCTAGGAATCAACTGTATGATCATGAACAAGTCATGTAACTTTCCCCCCGTAAAATGAGAGGGTGAGACTAGAATGGTCTCTGGTCGAGCTCTAAATCTTAGTCCTATGATCTCCATCTGCATTGCTCCCATCTGGAAAATGATTCCCTATAAAAAAGAAAGGAGAGGGAGACAGACAGACAGCTGACAGAGAGACAGAGACAGAAATAGCCCACGAACAGGGAGACAGTGAGAAACAGACACAGACAGATGGAACAGGGAGACAGAAACAGAAAACAGAAATGGAAAAAGAGACAGAAAGATAGATAGGAAGAAACAGATAGAGACAAAGACAGACAAAAAGAGAGGAATGGAGGCAGTCAAAGAAACAAAGGGGAGATAGAGGGAAAGAGGAGAGAGAGAGAGAGAGAGAGAGAGAGAGAGAGAGAGAGAGAGAGAGAGAGAGAGAGAGAGAGAGAGAGAGAGAAAGAGACTTCCATATAGAAAGAAGAACAAGAGAACACTAGTTCTGCGGAATTAACCTACATATTAACAAAGTCTGACAGTATATACACTATTTCTCAATAACCATTACTAAGTGCCTACTATGTGCTAGGTTCTGTGCTAATGGTCAAAGATACAAAGAAAGACAAAAACAGTTTATTTTTCTAAGGAGCTCACAGTCTACCTAGGCGAGATGACACATGAATAACTAGTACGTGCGAGATATATACAGGGAGGATAGAAGGGAACCATAGAGGATAGTATGTCAACAGGTGGAAGGACCAGGAAGAGGAGATTTGAGTGAAAAGAACCCTGGGAAATTGAGAGGCAAAAGAGAACAAGGAAAGTCTCCCTGGCATGGGGGACATGTATGGAGATGGGGATAAAGCATCATGTTTGAGTAACTATGAGCAAGTAAATTTCAGTTATCCTTCTCTCCTTGCCATCATCTTCATCTTCACCCTCATCCTCATCACTATCTCTCCATTGATCTCGTCAGTTGTTAAAATGTCAGCCAGTGGCCTTAGACACTTCCTAGCTGTGTGACCTTGGGCAAGTCTCTTAACTCCCATTTCCTAGCCTTTAACTCTTCTGCCTAGGAATCCACACATAGTACTGATTCTCAAACAGAAGGTAGGGCATTCAAAGCCATGCCATCCAGGACGCCCCCGCCTCAGAGAGCCATTATCCCCTTGCTGCAAGGGAGTATGGAGCTCACAGGAAGAGCAGTACCACCACGATGACGATGACGATGACGATGTGAACAATAATCATAACTAGTCTTTCTCAGGTACCTCCCATGTGCCAGGCACTGTGCTGGGGGCTTTGGGAGAAGAGGAAAAGATCCATTCTGGACCCCACTAGAGGATAAGCTACTTGTCTGGACCTCAATTTCCCTCCATCAAATAAAGGAGATGGAGACGTAGTGCTGTAGACTGGACGGACTGGTGGATTGGGATCCCCAATCTGGGTTCATGACCTGTTTCTGATGCTTGCCTGGGCGAGCAAAACATGGGACCAATCTCAGCCTCAGTTTCCTTGTCTGTCATTCATCTGATGAGGGGAAGGGACTCTGAAATCCTGTGCTCTGCTGCGTCTCTTGCATCGCTTGCTTTGGAATTCATTAAAGACAGGCGAAGCCCAGGGGGAAATATTCCTGCAGGTTTCAAACACACAACTCCAAGAGCTCCCCCCTACACACACACACACACACACACACACACACACACACACACACACACACACACACTGTCTGCTGGGTGGGAAGAGGAGGTGAAGTCAGCCAAACTCAAGCAGGGTGGAGGGGGGCAAAGGGAGTGGGAGCAGCTCTTGGCAGCCCTCCTGCTCATGCTCTGATGGGAAAGAATCAGGATTTGATTAAATATAGAGTGGAGGGCCGCGTGGGGAGGGCTGAGCGCAGGTGTTTCCCCAGCGACAGATTGGGTTTCTTCACAAAAGCCTGGGTTTGTCTAACCTCTGCTAGGGGCCATGTAAAACAGCAAGCCTCTGCGAGAGGCACCCAGAAAGAGGGAGCAGAGGGCAATTGGCTTTTGTTCTTTTCTGGAACTGAGAAGGGCGAGTCAATGGGAGAAACATCTTCCGTCTGTAATTGAGGACCCAGAAGAAGAGGACTGGGGAGCAGTCGATGGTCCTTGATCCATCATGGAGGATGACACGTGCCATTTACCGTCGCTACATTTGCCAGGATCCTTCCCTTCTGTGGTAGCAGACATGAAACTCGCATGGTATGTTGGGAAGAGACTCAGACCAAGGATCGCAGAAGAACCTGGATTCGAGTCCTGCCCCTTCTACTAATAATATACTGATACGAATAGCTACTAATCTATGGGACATTGGGCTGATGACCTCTCAATTTCCTAATCTAGATGAGGAAGGAGTTGATTGATGGTCTCCAAAACCCCTTTTATCTCTATGATCCTAGGATCTACGTCCCTTAGCTCCTCAGTGCCTCAGTCTCCCCATCTGTAAAATAAGAGGGTTGGACTTGACGATAATCATTTGTCATCTTCCTGAGTCCAACAACACCCCTAGGGCCTGGCTCCCTGGGCTGCTGTGAATATCCATGAGATCAGGGCTGAAATTCGAGGTTATTCCTTTTACAGAGGGAGAAAAGTGAGGTCCAGAAAGGGACTTTGTCAAGGTGACCAGAGACGGGGTTTGGACCCAGGTGTTCCTGACTTCCAGTTCTGTGTCCTGCCTCTCTCTACCCCGCATCGCTGCTTCCCAGCTCTACAAGCACTCAAAGGTTCGAGTGGGAAGGACCTCAGGGGCCGTCTAGTCCATCCTGCTCCGGAAAAATCAAAGCCCTTTTAACCCAATATCGACCAAGTCATCCCCTTCTTCTAGAAGATCTCCAGGAAAGGGGAAGCCATCCCCCTCAGAGGCAACCCATGCCACGGGGCGACCACGAAGTCTTTCCTGGCCTCCCGCCTCAACACATCCCTCTCCCAATGCCCCTCCCTGGCCTAGTGCGGCCCCATCTCCTCTTTACAGATGGGGAGACTGAGGCACTGAGGAGCTAAGGGGACGTAGATCCTAGGATCATAGAGATAAAAGGGGTTTTGGAGACCATCTCCTCTCCCCATTGGACCCTGCCTCTGTGGCAGAAGCACATCTGTTGGGGCACAGAATACTGTGGAGTTCAGAAGACACGGGCCCGGGCGAGCCTGCGTCTCCTTCCTGCGAGCCGTGCCTGACCCTCCTGCCCTCACCCCGGAGGAGACACGGACTCCAAAGGAGCCTCGTTGTCTCCACCTTCGAGCTGGGGTGTAATCGCGAGCGCGCCTGATTCTACAGCCTGGCATTTGTCAGAGATGGTGGCTCCCTTTCAGCTCTATAAACCTGGGCTTTGCATTACCCCAGGAGAGTGGGGAGCCAGGGGGAGCCTCCTGCTAGGGATACCCAGCCTCCTCGGGGGCTCGGTCAAGGGTTCTGAAGAGCCGCCCTAAGACCTGGACCAGGATGGCTCCGTGAGAGCTAGATGAGGCTCAGCCTCTCCATCCCCCAGAGACGGAAGCGGACAGGAGAGAAAACAAGTGGCTTCCTCAAGCCTACCCATCTCAAAGGCGGCCCAGCTGGAAAGCCAGGCTCTCCAGCTCCCTCTGAGCTGCGTTCCTCTCCCATGTGGGCGACCCCCAAATCCAGCATCGTTACTTGGACGTTCTTAGCGCCCAGAATGAAGTCTTCTGTTTGCTTCTTGGTCACCAATCCCAATCAGCCAGCTCGGGCTCCAGGACCGGAGGCTGGCAAAATGGAAACTGCCCCAGACCCTCAAGGCCCTCGCCTTGGGGGAAATCCTGCTCTGGGGCACATCCCCCCCATCCTTGCTCCATGTCGGGGCTCCGTTCCCAGCTGCTGCATTCACGGGGTCTGCCCGCATCCTCTGGTTGGCACGTTGAGGGGGGATGCCGAATGAACGACGACGTGGTCCTCCCCCCCCCCCCCCCCCGTTCAGCCTGCTGGATAGAACCAGCCTCTCTGTCCTCCGCACAAAGAGCTCACCTCTTGTTTATTCCCCAGCCACAGCTCTGCAGCTCTTCAGCCCCCCGATTCCTTCAGTCTCTGGGGACCCCGGGGAAGAGTTCTCTCTGTTTCGCTCAATTCCAGGCCTCGTCGTCCCCTTCCTTTTCACTCGGGCATCCAATACGTTTCAGTGGGCCATGCTTGGAGCACTCCCATTGAGGGCTTCCCTCCAGGGCTCAGCCAAGGAATCCCCCCTTTCTGCCTAACATAAACTGGCTACCACGAAAGGGGAAAGAAACGTCAACATTCGCCTTCCTTGAGGTGCCGGTGCCATGTGGCCGGGGGTCTGATCATGGCTCTGCACAGCTTTGGACAGATTCATGGCCCCGTCTGGGCCTCCGTAGCCTTCGTATAAAAGACAGGAGCGTTAACGGTCCATGAGGGGGATTTTATGATGTTATAATGAACTATTTTTAAAATTAACGATCACATATCAATGTATGTATGTAATTAATTTTGTCATTAATTGCTTTTATAGCTTGATTTCTTGGAATGATTTCTAAATTCTGCTTAATTTTCTCTGGTTGCCTATAATATTATTATACACTGTTTGCCTAAAAGGGAGGCTTTGGACAAGGTATGGAAATAAGAATGAGGTGAGGCGAGCTCTTGTCTACCAAAGAAGATTCTACAAGCTAAGTTTGCCCGGATGATGACATTCCTTCAAAGAGGAAGATCGAGGGTCGGAGAGGTAACGGGGTCTGGGAAGGCTAAGGAGGGCTCTGTCAGAAAGCCAAGAGACGTTCCTATGGGCCAAGTCCTCCCTCCTAAAGAGGGATCTCCTGTGGAAGAGTGGGCAGACATCATGAGCCCTTTGCTGGGGGCGCCTTTGTCAAGTGCGCCATGCCGAGGAGGCTAGGAAAGGAGTTAAGCAGAATGACCAGCACACCACCGGCTCATGGAGAGGACAAACAACCAAAAATCTCTACACTATCCCTGACAGATGGGCTTTCAATTCAGCCTTTTCTTGAAAACCTCCAAAGATGGAGACCTCATTACCTTCCTGTGCAGCCTATTTCACATTGGGATAGCTGTGGTGGGTAGGAAGGTTTCTTCATCTCAGATCTCAATGTCCCTCTTAGCATCGCAGACCCATTGCTCTGATTTCTTCACCACCCCTCTAAATATGACAATCACATACTTGAAGGCAGCCATTATAGCCACCCACTGCTCCCACCCACTCGCCCTTCTCTTCTCCAGGCTACCATCTACAGGTCATTTGGCAGATTCTTATATTGCATGGCTTGGAGGTGTTTCACCATGATGGATGCCTTCCAGGTTTGCTCCTCGCTTATCGATGCCCTTCCTAGAATGGGGGCCCTGGAACGGGAGACAGGACTTTAGACGTGGTCTGATCAGGGCACAATCAATGCATACTAGAATATCTGTTGCTATTTCTCTTGTGTATGCTGGATCTTTATGTATATTTATGTATTGGGGTACATAGATGTGTGTGTATCGATAGATCTCACAGTCTAATTTGTTTGATCATTTGGTGAGCATTGCCTTAATCTGACAATTCTGGTCTACCCCAAGCCATCCAATTTTTCTCCCTCCAATCAACCATTCAATAACATGCATTTATTAAGCACCTACTGTGTCCCAAGCACTGGAGATACAAAGACAAAACTAAGCTAACCCCTGCCTAATAGAACTAACATGCTAACTGCATTCTTCTTGTGAGAGGATCCTAGACCTTGTTAGAAGGGTCTTGAGAGTACATAAAGGCTAACTTTCTCATTTTTAGATGAGGAAACCAAAACACAGAGGTGAAATTCCTCACCCAGAGAAATGCCTTGGTACCAGAGGTAGAATATGAACCCAGATCTTCCTGACTTTATGTCCATTGATTTGTCAGCAGCACTCACTTTGCCTCTCAGTCCTTCAACCATTCCATTCCCCTTCACCAGGTTGGATTTTTTAAAAAATAAATTTGTTGGTATTGCATTAATTTCCCAAGGTTTCTCTCTCTCTCTCTCTCTCCTCTCTCTCTCTCTCTGTCTCTCTCTCTCTCTCTTTTCTGTCTCTGTCTCTCTCTCTCTCTTTTCTGTCTCTGTCTCTCTGTCTCAGTCTCTTTGTATCTCTCTCTGTCTGTCTCTGTCTCTGTCTGTCTCTCACTCTCCCCCTCCCTGTCTCTCTCTCTCTTTATCTCTCCCTCCCTCTCTCTCCCCCTCGCTTCCTCCCTCCTTCCCTCTCTTTCTCTCTTCTCCCTCTCCTTCCCTCCCTCCCTCCCTTCCTCTCTCTTTCTCTCTCTACTCTCTCTCCCTCTCTCCTCTCTCTCCCTCCCTCTCTCCCTCTCTCTCTCTCCCTGTCTCTCTGTATCTCTCTCTCTCTGTCTCTCTCTGTGTGTCTCTCTCTGTCTCTCTCTGTGTCTCTCTCCTCTCTCTCTGTCTCTCTCTCTCCCCCTTCCTTCCTCCCTCCTTCCCTCTCTCTCTCCTCTCCCTCCCTCTCTCTTTCTCTCTCTCCTTCCCTCCATCCCTCCCTCCCTCTCTCTTTCTACTCTCTCTCCCTCTCTCCTCTCTCTCCCTCCCTCTCTCCCTCTTTCCCTCTCTCTCTCCCTGTCACCCTCCCTCCCTCTCTCCCTCTCTCCCTCTCTCTCTCTCTCTCTCTCTCTGTCTGTCTCTCTCTCTCTCTCTCTCTGTCTCTCTCTCTCTCTCCCCCTCCTTCCCTCCCCCTCTGCCCACACTAGAGAAAGCATCACTTGACAAAAAGATCTATGTACAAAACTCTCTCGTGTTTGTTTTCTATGGCTCACTTCTTTCTCTGGAGGTGGACATACTTCAAAGTCATTCTTCAAACAAGATCTCTGTTGCTGCCTTGGATGCCCTCTTGGTTCTGCTGGTTTCACACTTCATAATTTCATGGAGGTCTTTCCGTATTTTTCCAAAATTAACCCAGCTCATCAGTTCTTACAGTAATATTCCGTCACAGTCATGTGCCACAACTTGTTAGCTCTTTAAATCAAATAGATACTGGCTACATCAATATCTCACAACGATTAAACATTATGACCAAACAGAATTTCTACTAGATGTGCAACGATGGTTTAATAGAAGGGAAACTATTACGGGCGTGCTCTGCTGCTTCCCCTTGCATCGCCTAACTGCCCCTGCTCGTGCCACTTTGCACCATCCGCTCCCATTGGATTCCACCAATATTTAATAGGCTCTCAGATGGAGGGGGGAGGGGGGGATGAGCCATCCCAGCTTGCCTGCACTTGCTCACAATAAGCACTTGGTACACTTTTACTGAATTGGAGGTTTGTTGAAGGAACAAAAAGGAAGTGTCAGTGTTGGTTTCCAGTGTGGCATGTTGCCTCCAGACTCCTTCGGTGGAGGATAGACAGAGAGGAAGTTCTGTCAAGCTCTTTTAATAGAAGATACCTCTGAAGACGTGCAGGTGGCAGGAAGAAGTTGCAGAGGAGCAAGTGCAGAGGAATGATCTAGGAAGGCGCCATTTTGAGAAAGGGAATTGGAGAGAATCATTGCAAGGATCTCACTGCCCTCACCAAGACCAAGCTTGGGAAGGGGCAGGGGTGCTTCTGCTCTAGAGCGGCCCACCACAGGGAAGCCAGAGGCCAGCAGCCTTGTCTGAAGATTTCAGACCTGAGCTTCTGTTGCTTTTTATTAAAATTCACTAAAGTGTTCTGCCTTCCAGATGCCTAACAGTTCATAAGCAATATATGCGTATATGTATATAATATGTATATATATATGTATGTATGAGACAGAGAAGGCGAGAATAGAGATTGTACAGTGGGTGTAGAACTGCAACAAACCTTAGAAATGCTCTAATCCACTGGGAGGAAACTCAAATAGAAATGTCCCCCCCACTGGGACTACATATTGACTTAGAAAACCACATATTCACATCCTCTATGTTGTAATGTATTTATTTTTTGTTAAACAATTCCCGAGTATAATTTAATATGGAACCAAGTTTGACACCTCTACTCTACTTCATCTTTTTTCTTACAAATGAGGAAACTGAGGTCCAGAGGGGGAAGTGACTTAAAGTCACACAGGTAGTAAGAAGCAGACCCAGGATTCAAACCCAGATCTTCTGATTCCACATTCATTACTTTTTCCCACTACTCCATTTAAGAGAGAGAGAGAGAGAGATGAGACAGAAAGAGGCAGACAGATAGACATGGATAGAGAGGGCAGACAGAGAGACAGGGATAGAAAGGGAAGGGGAGACAGAGATTGAGGGAGCAATCTTTTAAAGATAGACTCACAAGGTCATGTGTAAATATAGGTGTTCTTAAACTTGACTATCTATTATGCACTGAAACTTACTGTTTGGACCCCAGCAAGCCCCTTGTCTATGGCTCCCAGTAAAAGTCAGGGTGTCCTATTTTCAGACCTGTAAACATCTGGAAGATGGGTAGCATAACCACCAAACCTGAAAGGCACAAGGCACGAAAGGTCACCCTGTACCATGCAGCAGCTCCTCTAATTCACAGCACATGTCTGCCAATTAAAGAAACTGGGATGAGGAACATATGGTCTGGTGGTAAAAGCTATGCTCTGAGGTCTCCAGGGGAAGAAAAGCTCTCGTCCTACTTGGACCTTGAAGAGAGTGAGAGGAAATATAAAAGAGGACTTAATGAGTCAGTGAAGGGCAAAGACAGGAGGGTGAGGAAGTATTCTGAATTTTAGCAGCTGTCATTGACTGATTTTAAACTTTTATTTTAATTTTGTTTCTTGATGCATTTTGTTTCAAAAAGTTATTAACTCTAATTCACAATTATGCCTTAACTAGAATGGCAAATCCAACTTTTAAAAGAGAGAGAAAGGAAGGAGGAAGGAAGGAAGGAAGGAAGGAAGGAAGGAAGGAAGGAAGGAAGGAAGGAAGGAAGGAAGGAAGGAAGGAAGGAAGGAAGGAAGGAAGGAAGGAAGGAAGGAAGGAAGGAAGGAGGAAGGAAGGAAGGAAGGAAGGAAGGAAGGAAGGAAGGAAGGAAGGAAGGAAGGAAGAAGGAAGGAAGGAAGGAAGGAAGGAAGGAAGGAAGAAAGGGTGGAAGGGTGGAAGGAAGGGTGGAAGGAAGGGTGGAAGGAAAGGTGGAAGGAAGGAAGGAAGAAAGGAAGGAAGAAAGGAAGAAAGAAAGGAAGGAAGAAAGGAAGGAAGAAAGAGAAAGAAAGAAAGAAAGAAAGAAGAAAGAAAGAAAGAAAGAAAGAAAGAAGAGAAAGAAAGAAAGAAAGAAAGAAAGAAAGAAAGAAAGAAGAAAGAAAGAAAGAAAGAAAGAAAGAAAGAAAGAAAAGAAAGAAAGAAAGGAAGGAAGGAAGGAAGGAAGGAAGGAAGGAAGGAAGGAAGGAAGGAAGGAAGGAAGGAAGGAAGGAAGGAAGGAAGGAAGGAAGAAGGAAGGAAGGAAGGAAGGAAGGAAGGAAGGAAGGAAGGAAGGAAGGAAATGAGGAAGGAAGGAGGGAGGGAGGAAGGAAGGAAGGAAGGAAGGAAGGAAGGAAGGAAGGAAGGAAGGAAGGAAGGAAGGAAGGAAGGAAGGAAGGAAGGAAGGAAGGAAGGAAGGAAGGAAGGAAGGAAGGAAGAAGAAGAGAGGGAGGAAGGAAGAAAGAAGAAAGAGAAGAAGGAAGAAAAGAAAAGAAATCTTAATCCCATTCCATATCCCTGACATACTAAAGCTTGGGTTATCTAGGTTATACCTCAGATCTCAAAGGAAGGAAATCTCACTAGCCCCTAAGACAATATATTCTGCTTTTAAAAAACTTTAATTGTTCAAAAGTTTTTCTTTTATAAAACTGAAATCTCCTTTTTTTGCAACACCCCCCCCACACACACACGTACACAGACTGTTTCTCGTTCTTTCCTCTAGCTCCAAGCAGAATCAGGATGATAATAATTCTTTCACAAGAAGACAGCCACCACAGTATACAGGGATGACCAGTGCATGATTAAGCTGTATAATCAGACAATACATTTCCCTAGCTTCAGACACTCTCTGCCCTTCGTTAGCATTCTTGGCTATCATAATATAATACTGATTGATAATGGACTTGAGGTCCACTAAGAACTACCCTCTCCCCAGATGACCTGCTTTTTATCCATTTTAGTTGGCATTAATGGAAGTATAATTCAAGCTCTCATTCATTTGGGAGGGAAAAGTGAAAAAAAAAGCATAAAATTTCTCAAAAATGTTTCTATTTTCCCCTTTTTCAATGGTACCAGATGATGCCTTCATCCTCACGGTGGTTTTTATGAACGTCACATGAGATTCCCTGAAAGATATAATAAAATAATGTTGTTTGTATGACTCATATTCATAACTGATGATTCTATCAACCCATGCATAAACCAGATGACATGTGCTAGACGAATATGTTTCTTACTCTCATGGAGGAGGTCTGGGGAAGGGTCTAAGCTGAAGAGTTTCCCCAATAATGGCCAGAACCTCTAGATACTCCTTATGTGGATGACATCTGGCTGATTACATCATGCCTCGGAACACTAAAAGGCTATCTAAATGAGAGCCACAATCGTGGGCTCATGGCTTTAGAGCTACAAGGGACTTCAGTGACCATCTCATTGAACCTCTTCGTTTAATAGCTGAAGAAACTGAGGCCCGGGGAGACTAAGTAATTTGCCTAATGTCACAAGTACCAAACATCTGAGACTAGGCAGGACCCTGGGTGGGTCCTCAGATTTAAAAGTGGAAAGATATTCCCTGTTCCATGTCTATCACAATGTCCTCCATGGTCCACCAATGGGAGAGCCAGAGATTTCTTCTCTAAAAAGTAAATGTGCAATGTAGGCTCAGGGCTATTCATAAACAGAGAAATGTAAACATGCATCAGCATTACCCTCTACTGACCACTATAATCTCCCCCAATTAAATGGCTTATTCAGTCTTTGCTATTTCACCTTCTCCCTCAAAGTCAACATCTTCTAGAAGCCAGGCGAGGGCTTGGGCTCACCATCCTGATGCTCTTGCTTGTCTCCTGCAAGACAGTCTGTATTGGATAGACGGGGCACCTCCTGCAAAGCAGAGGGAACCAGGAACCTCTCAAACTCACTTTAGGACTGGTCGAAATGGGAGAATGGCAGCCTCGGCTTCCTCACTTGTAAAATGGGCACAGCGCTCTTTGTAAGAAGTCCTTGATCAAAGGAATGGCAGGGTGACTTCTAAATATGAAACGCTCTTGTTAAGTCTCTAGCTGGATCTCTCATGACTGTTTTCACGCCTCAGCTGCTCTCCATTAGTGACAGCCAGCCAACTCTTCCCTTTAGCCACATGCATTAAGCTGTTGATGACTGGCTGCTGGCTTGCCCAGTGAGAAGCTGATATTCAGCAGAGCTGACCTCAGCACGTAGCCCCCTGACCACTGAGCCCAGACCCACGAGGCCACCCAAGGCCTTTATATGAGTTGGTGCATTCATCAGTCATCAACGCATGGCACAGGGACAGCAATCTCTTGTTTCTTGGTCCCCAAAATGGAAAAAAAAATGTGGTCAAAGGAGTGAGAAAAATGGGGCAACCCATTCATTCATAAAACCCAAGAGGCAGGGGGAACGAGAAGGGTGGGGGGAGACAGGGAGCTTTCTAATTCTTTGGTCACTCTGGGGATATCTAGCATCCCTCAATATTTTGTTCATTTGGTATTTGACTTCTTTTCCTAATTATCCCGAGCTTTAGGGTCATTTCCTCTAAGAATAAGAATCAACTCAGACTTCAGAGAGGCCCCAATGGAGAGGACCCTCCCCTCGTCCAAGGGGGCTGTGGGTTTTCTGTCTGCCACGTCCCTCCCTCTCCTATCACGAACCCCCCAACCCTTCCCCTCAGGTACCAGGGCAGCTCAAGGAGGAATTTTTCTCGGTGCTGATTTGCAGGAATGGAATTTTGCCTCGAAGCCACAATTGTTATTTCTCCCTCGCCCCAAACTTTGCACTGATCAGGCTGGGTGGTCTTCCCCCAGATCGTGTCTGGAAGAGATGGCAGCCCATGTGGAGAATTCTACTGGAATTTTCAGGGAAGAGGGAGAGAGTGGGAGCCCCAATTTCATGCAGAGGCATGTGTCATCCAGAGATGATACTTAACTTCTGTCCCTTGGTCCTGGACCCAAGCCCAAAGGCTCTCAGAAGACACCAGTGCCACTCAGTGCCCTCTTTCATGGCCTCCTGGGGCTCTGCCTCCTCTGCCGACTCTCAATGCAGCACTTGGGGGAAACCGATACCAAGAGATGGATTGCTTTTGTGGCATTTGGTGCTGATGGAGAGTGGGACTGGCCCAAGAGTTCCATCCTTTGTGGCGTCAGGACATGCCTAGTTCGATTTTTAATGACACACTACATGGCTTGTGCATAAATGAAAGTATGTTACAAGAGAAAACGTTATGACATCCACAGCAATGACTGGAGACCTAGTTGGTGGTCAGAAGGGGAAAAAAACCAAATAAACCAGGGTTTGGGGAAACCACTGGGGTAGAGAAAAGAATTGTAAGGGAAATCAAGGCAAGAGAAGAAATTCTGAGGGAAGAGCTGGGAAGAGGAAGCCCAAAGAAAGGAGGGCGGCATTACTGATCTATCAGTCAACACTTATTAAGTGCCAAGCATTCAGGATTTATAAAATGAAGGCACAGAAGCCAAAACGATTTTATTTGGGGGCCAAAAAAAAGTGACAAGCCTTAAGAAAATCCCAATTTTAAAATCAATATTCAGTGGCCTGCCATTGTGAAAAGAGCTTTGAATTTAGTGGCAGAATCTCTGGGGTGGATTGCACACACGCCTTGGCCCAGGTTTTCTCATCAGCAAAATGAAGGGGTTGGGCTAGATGGCCTTGAAGGCCTCCTCCAGCTTCTGTGAATTCCTCTCTGGGTGACCTTGAGCAAGTCACCTAGTCTGGGTCTCTGTTTTCTCCTCTCGAAGAGGAGGCGGTTAGTCTCAATGACCGCTAAGATCCCATCCCACTCTAAATGGCCGAACTTCTGAATGACTCTCTGTGTGACCTTGGACAAGTCCCTACTCCTGGTGGTCCTCAAAGTTCCTCATCTGCAAATGAGGGGCGCAGACTCAATGGTCCCTTCCAGCCAGAGAGTGACATTCCTGATCTATAATGATCTCTACAGAATTTTCCAGCTTCACATTTTATTAACAGCAGTTAATAAGATTTATACAACCCTTAACATGAGTTATCTCATGTGATCTTCACATTAGTAATCCCCAGAAGTAGGAGATAATTAGACTAATAGGATTAATTGGCATTTACAGAGCACTTTACAGACTTTATGGACTTTGATCCTCCAAACCTCCCTAGGAGGGGCGCGCTCTTATGACCCCCATTTTCCAAATGAAGAAACCAAAGCTGACAAAGCTGAAATGACTTTCCCAAGGTCACCCAGCTGGTAAGTATCGAAGACAGAACTTGCACCCAAGCCACCTACATGCCAACTCCAGAACCCCTCCCATTGGTCCACCCTCTCTCTCACAAATGTAAGAAGATGAATGAGGCAAAGATAGTCTAGATGATGTAACCCTACCCTTTACTCTCAGTCAGAGATTCCTTGGAAGTTTACAAAGGGGAAACTGAGTCTCAGAGGGATGAAGTGCCTTGACCAATGTGTCAGGAAGTGGCAGAGCTGTGGTTTGGATGGGGTGCTCTGCCTCTGACTGCACCCCAAATCAACCAATGAGGATCTCCTTCTATGTTGTTGCCCCTGCACCTCCATCTGCTTGGAATGTTCCCATCGCTTCTTATTGAAACTCTTCTCCCTCCTTCCAGGCTCATCCCAGGTACCTCCTCCTTCCAGGACACCATGGGCTCCCTTTGGTCGTACTCTCTCCTGGTTCCATTCTCCTTGGGCTGTCAAAGTTATAACGAGGATGCTTTTCCACCAAAGCAAGGCCAGGGAGATGGTCCTTGATTGGGAGGGAGAGCAGCGAGGCAGAGCCCTGGAGCCTTCTGAGAGGTCCCCATGGGAGCAGGAAATAGGATGGAGTCTTGGGTGGGACCTTCCTGTCCTAATCGATCATTCTTGTGAACCAGTACCCAGTTCTGCTGGGCCTCAGGGCTGATAAACTCTAGTGAGTGCTATCAGCACCCCCTGAATTGGACACATAGTAGGGAAAGCAGGGCTTCTCCTGACCTCCTTACAGCTCTCATTCATGGATGGTGTCTCTGCCTTACCCAATAGACTGCACCTCCTCAGAGCCAGGCTATTTCTTCTTGGGTCTTTGTGTCCAGAGCACCTAGCACAGTGCCTAGCACATAGTAGGTACTTTAGAAGCAACTGTCAGATTAAATCAATCCAGTTTTAGGGATTTCTGGTTGGGAATTAGATTTGCTGGACATTATACCATTGTCACAAGGACTTTGCATCTCCCCTGCTAGTAGTTTCTCTGTCTATCTCTTTCTCTCTGTGTGTCTGTCTCTGTCCTTCTCTGTGTGTGTGTCTGTCTGTCTCTGTCTCTGTCTCTCTTTCTGTCCCTGACTCTGTCTCTCTCCCTGTCTCTCTCTGTCTGTCTGTCTCTCATCTCTGTCCTCTCTGTCTCTGTGTCTGTCTCTTGCTCTCTCTCTGGCTCTCTCTCTCTCTGTCTCTCTGTCTCTCTCTCTGTCTCTCTGTCTCTCTGTTTCTCTCTGTATCTCTCTCCCTCTTTCTCCCTCTCATTCTCTCTCTCTTCCTCTCTGTCTCTCTCTCTGTCTCTCTCTCTTCCTCTCTGTCTCTCTCTCTGTCTCTCTCTCTTCCTCTCTGTCTCTCTGTCTCTCTGTCTCTCTGTCTCTGTCTCTGTCTCTGTCTCTCTCTCTCTCTCTCTCTCTCTCTCTTCTCTCTCTCTCTCTCTCTCTCTCCCTCTCTCTCCCTCCCTCTCTCTCTCTCTCTGTCTCTCTCCTCTCTCTGTCTCTCTCTGTCTCTCTGTCTCTGTCTCTCTCTGTGTCTGTCTCTCTCTGTCTCTCTGTCTCTCTGTCTCTGTCTCTGTCTCTCTCTCTCTCTCTCTCTCTCTCTCACACACACACACACACACACACACACACACACACACACACACAGGAGACTAGCTGTGTTAGGGGAGCAAAACAAAAATAAGAAGGGACCTGAGGCAGCTGATCTTTCTTTTTAAGCAGAGATGAGAGCCCCCACCACACTGCAGACCAGGGAGGAGGCAGAGACACTTAAAAGAAAGCTTCCCTCCACGGTGGGGGTCTTCGGGTCATGGCCGGTCCTGGGTTTCAGTGTTCCCAGATGCTCTTTTAGGTGATTTAAATTCTGATTAAAAATCAAAGACAATAAACCAGTCCCGAGGCTCCCCCCACTTGAGTGTGTTCTTGGCCTCAAGCTCCTGCCCCTGCTGACAGCCAGCAGGCAGGGAAGGGCTCCTGTTGTCCTTCCCCTGACGCTCTGTGAGGCCTTGGCACTTGGTCCCAGGATGCTCTGCATGGCAAGCTCCTGGTCAGGTTTGGGCAGGCCTTCTCTTAGTGGGGTGGGCAAAATAGTTCGCATACCAGGCCCAGCTGCAGCCGCCCCTCCTCAGAGGAAGGCCCCACTTGGCAGGTGAGGCCCTGGCTGTGCTGCTCGCCCTGTAGCCTCCCTGGGTGCTCCCTCCCTCCCGCCACAGACACACAGGTAACGGATGACTCTCTCCAGTGAAAATCAGGGCAGTCAGTTTCCCAAATAATCTGATTCCTCCAGAATCTGAGATCCTAGATCTAGCAGGGACCTGGAGGCAAAGGAAAAAAGGGAGGTACAGAAGGGATCAAGAGCTGGGACAGACCTCAGGGACTGTCTAGTCCAACCTCCTCACTTAACAGAGAAGGAAACTGAGTCCCAGAAAGGAAAGAGACTTGGCCAAGGTCACACAGGCAAAACATCAGAGGATGGATTTGAACCTAGGTCCACTGACTCCACAGCCACACTTTCCATTGTTGCCACACTGCCTGTGGGTCCAAACGGCAACTTCAGGCCAGGAACTTCAGGACAAAGACAAAAAGGAAACAGGATCCAAAGTGTATATGAAGAAGGACTCGAGAGGTCACAGAATCCAGTTCTCCATTTTGGAAAGGGAAATGGTGTGGCAGCTGGGTGGCTCAATGGATAGAAAGCCAAGCCTGGAGGCAGGAGGTCCTGGGTTCAAATGTGACCTCAGACACTTCCTAGCTGTGTGACCCTGGCAAAGTCACTTAACCCTGCCTTAGAACCAATATACAGTATTGATTCCAATATGGAAGGTAAGGGTTTAAAAGGGGGGATGGAGACCCTCTAATGTTAAGTGCTTTGCCTAAAGATTTGCAAGTCTTAGTCAAAGTGGTGGTAGTAGTAGCAACAATAGTGGTAGTGGTAGCAACAGCAGTAACTGGCATCTGTAGGGCGATTCAGATGAGAGGTCCTGGTCCTTTTTGGTGTATCTCGTTTGATCCTGGACAATGGGGCTACCATTATCTCCCATTTTACAAATGAAGAAACTGAGGCTTACAGGGACAAAGCGAGGAGACCCAGGGTCATCCAGCTAATGAGCGATGCCGTTCACATCAGGACTCAAGTGCTCCAACCCCCCAATCTGTTCTTCTGTTTGTTTTTCCTCAGTCCTGCCCACATGGCCTGACCAACTTGCCTTTCCTGTAGGGCCAATGCTGGCTTTCCATGGTGCTCTCCTGCCTACAAAGAGTAACAATCTTGAACTCCCATCCACCTTTGAACGGGGCCTTAACAATTCTTCCTCCTTTAACTGAGGGCTTCCTGCTGGTTCTCTTGTCCATCACCTTCTCCTGGGAGCTGTCCCCATGGCCTTGGTGCTAGAGGGCAGCCTCAGGCTTGCTTCTGACATTGACCAGCTGTGTGACCCTGGACAGGTCACAGGACCCTGTTGTACCCCTCACAGGGCTTCAGGGGGGTTGACATGAGCACTCATGAGCTCTGTAAATGTCGGGGCTACCCATTCTCATCAGGAGGTGTCCGGAGAGTCAGGATGCCTTGTTTATAAGGGCTTATTTGTCTTTTCCAATGAGGCAGAGAGAGGAACAGAGAGAGAAAAGACAGCTTTTCCTTCATCAGGAAAAAATTAAATTGAATTGAGTTAGTATAACAGAATGGCTAAAGGACCACCTAGAGCTTGGTAAGACAGGCTCAAGTCCAGCCTCTAACAAATCCTGACTGTGTGACCTAGGGCAAGTCACTGACTATGTCAGTGCCCCAGGCCAAGTCTTGACAACTCTGAGTTGCCAAGGTGTTGCCAACATGGATTGGTGTAGACATTTTCCACACCCCAAATTTCCTACATCATTGAAATCACAGGGCCAGGTGAAAAAAAAAAAACAATATTATTTTCATCTAGTGCGGTGATCGCTTTAAGGAGGGAATTCCTAGGGAAGAAGCTTCTTCTGCCTGGGGAGATGAGCAAATTGTTTGTAGCTTCAAGTTTTATGGAGGCGAGGGTGAAGGAGGAAGAGGGACTGTGCTCAGGAGACCAGGACAATCTGCCCAGGGTCACCTAGCCAGGTTGGATCAGAGGTAAGACTTGAACTCATGCCTTCCTGGTTCTGAGGCTGACTCTGCATCCACTATTCCTCTGCTGCCCCACATTTTCATTGATAGACTTGCCCAGGGCTTCACATTTAGACCAAAAACTTAAGGGCTGAAAGAGTTTAATGATTGTCTCTAGTCCTATTCTCTCATTTAAAGAAGGAGAAACCAAGGCAGTGATCCCAGGATCATACCACTGTTAAGTGTCAGAATCCAAATCTTCCAGACTACCAGTCCAATGTCCCTATTTACCAGGCCACACTGTGTCTCCAAACTGTGGTTCCAATTCTAATGCCTTTCCCGTCTTCCTTCCTTCCTTCTTCCTTTCTTTTTCCTTCTTCCTTTCTTTCTTCTTTCTTTCTTTCTTTCTTTCTTTCTTTCTTTTTTTTTTTCTTTCTTTCTTTCTTTCTTTCTTTCTTTCTTTCTTTCTCTTTCTTCCTTCCTTCCTTTCTTTCTTTTCTTTCTTTCCTTTTTTCTTTCCTTCTTTCTTCTCTTCTCTTTTTCTTCTTTCTCTTTCTCTTTCTTTCTTTGCTGCTTTCTCTCTTTCTTTGTCCTTTTTTCATTCTCTCATTCTTTCTCTCTCTCTCTCTCTCTCTCATCTCTCTCTCTCTCTCTCTCTCTCTCTCCTCTCTCTCTCTCTCTCTCTCTCTCTTATTTCCTTTCTTCCTTGCCCCTTACCTTCTATTTCAGATTTCTGGGCTTCTTTTTCCAAGTGGAAGATTCTGTCTTTTAGACTGTTATTTTCTTTTTGAACTATTTCCCACTTTTCTTGCCAAGTTTCTTCTATCTTTTTCACTTGGTTCATCATCTCAAACCTGAGCTCCTCAAGAGCTTGTGACCAATTTCCATTTGGGGGTGTTGGGGGGTGGGAACATTTGGATGTGTTTTCTTGTTTGGCATCCTCTGCTGTTTCCTCTGTAGTCTGGAGTTTTTCTCTTTAGAAATTATCAAGGGCCAAGGTCCTTGTCTTGTTTTTTGGTTGTTTTGCTTTTGTTTTGTTTTATGTTTGTTTTTTTGTAATTTCAGATTGTAATTCCTGGATATTGGTGGGCATTTCTGTGCTAATTCTTTCTTCCCTTCCAGTCCAGAAGTCTGAGTGAGGAGGGCAGGCTCTCTGAGTATGGAACTACAGAGTGGTTTTTTGCCTGAGGCTACTTTTCAGTCTCCTCTGAGTCTACTGTGTGCAGCCCCTCTCTGCCCTATCTCTGCACCCAATATCCATGTTCCTCAGCCTCCTGGGATCCAAAGTCTCACTGATCTCTGGGGTTGTGTTGACCTCAGCCAGCCCCCAAAAACTTAATGATTGCCCCTTGTCTTGCTCTGACTCTAGGTTTTGCTCTGGCTCTGTCCATGCTCTGGCACTGTAGGTGGAGTGGGGGAGGGGTGATTAGCTCACACTTTGGTAGTAGTAATTTTATCCCTTATAGTGTGAAATGCCCAAACCCTGCCTGCCTTCAAGACTGCACCCTATGGATGAGCCTCTTCACTCATCTGATTTTGGTTTTTGTCCCTTTGAGGTGCTTTATATCAGTAAGTAGTGAGGAGAGGAAGTCCCTTGCATCTACTCTGTGGCCATTTTAGCCCAGAAGTCTACCTTCTATTTTAGGATCTACACTAAGTATCTGTTCCAAGGCAGAAGAATGGTAAGGACTACACAACTGGGGTTAAGTGACTTGCCCAAGGTCACACAGCTAGGATGTGTCTGAGGTCAGATATGAACCCAGACCTCCTAACTCTCTATCCACTAAGAAGCCTAGGAGTTCCACTCAAATGCCATTTGCACCAGTGAGTCAGAGTACTGAACCCAGTATTGAGCTCTCTCTCCCCACTCCTCCACTGTAGGTAGCCCCATTAGATGTGGGATGAAAACCCTCTTCTTGAAGTTGGCCAAACTCAGTCCCACATACACAATGGAAACCTCGCAGGCCAGCCGTGGTGCTTTCTAAAGTTCATTCTTCTTTCCCAGGCTTGCTCAACAGCTCCAAAAGAATGTCTGGCTCATTCTCACCTCTTCCTCAGCAACATTACTGAATGGTCTTGTTCTGTTAAGTAAAATGAGACCCTGAGAAGCTGATTTGCTTGATCAAGGTCACACTGCAAGGCCAAGAGAAATCCAGGATTAGGTTTCCTCACTCTTTGCTTCCTGCTTAGACACGGAGCCTCATGACTGCTCCAATAGCCTGGTCCTTTACTCTCTGCCTCCAAGGGTCCATCATACCTGACTTTGATTAACACACTTGGTTCAAGTCTCTGGAGGTCTAGTAATAATTAAATGAGCAAAGTTCTCCGCCCCCCTCTCTCTGTCTCCCTCCCTCTCTCCCTCTCTCTCTCTCTCTCTCTCTCTCTCTCTCTCTCTCCTCTCTCTCTCTCTCTCTGTCTCTGTCTCTGTCTCTGTCTCTGTCTCTGTCTCTCTCTGTCTCTCTGTCTCTCTGTCTCTCTGTCTCTCTCTGTCTCTCTCTCTCTCTCTCTGTCTCTCTCTGTCTCTCTCTGTCTCTGTCTCTCTCTCTCTCTCTCTCTCCTCTCTCTCTCTCTCTCTCTCTCTTCTCTCTCTCTCCCTCTCTCTCTCTCTCCCTCCCTCCCTCCCTCCCTCTCTCTATCTCTCTCTCTCTCTCTCTCTCTCTCTCTCTCTCTCCTCTCTTCTCTCTCTCTCTCTCTCTCTCTCTCTCTCTCTCTCTCTCTCCCTCTCTCTCGCTCTCTTTCGCTCCCTCCCTCCCTTCTCCTTGGAAGTGAGCCATCTAGGTCAGGACTGAATGGGAGATCTCTTATTGTTTGGGCTCCACTTACCTGACTGCCAAACCTGGCAGAGAGTGTGAGAAATGTCATTCTCTCTGGAAAGGGAGTGGCTATGGCAAAGTCTCCACATCAGTCATATGGAGTATCTGGACCATTCCCAGAGCTATGGATGGTTGTCCCCATTTCCAAGGCCCCCATAAAATCACTGAGCTGCAGAGTTTCATCCAAGGTAAGGGGTTCCTTCTT